>NC_133648.1:29926437-30226437 GCF_009905375.1 Apium graveolens | reverse complement strand
AAGACTCCAATCTCAAGTTCCTTAGATCTCTTCCAAAGGAATGGAAACCAATGACAATCTCATTGAGAAACTCTCAAGATTACAAGGAGTTTACTCTGGAGAGACTGTATGGCATCCTGAAAATTTATGAGCTTGAAATAGAGCAAGATGAGAGGATGGAGAAAGGAAGGAAGAAAGGAGGGTCCATAGCACTGGTTGCTGAGTTGGAGAAAGAGAAAGAGGTGAAGGTAGAAGTTGTTGAGTCTACTACAAAGGTCTGTGAAAACAAGGGCAAGGGGCTGGTAGCAAATAATGAAGATTCTTTGAGCCAAGATGATATGGATGATATTGATGAACATCTTGCATTTATTTCCAGAAGATTTTCCAAGCTCAAGTTCAAGAAAAACTTTGGAGCAGCTAAGCCAAATAGAAACATGGTGGATAAATCAAAATTCAAATATTTCAAATGTGGCTTGGCAGGGCATTTTGCCAGTGAGTGGAGAAAGTCAAATTCCAGCAAGAAGAAGTTTGAGCCTGTGGATTATAAACAGACGTATTTTGAGTTGCTCAAACAAAAGAAAAGGGATTTTATTACACAAGAAAATGACTGGGCAGCAGATGGTCTGGATGAAGATGAAGATGTCAGCTATGTCAATCTAGCCGTAATGACCAAGTCTGATGAAACAGAAACAAGTTCTTCAAGTAATCAGGTAATCACCACTAACCTAGCACATTTATCTAAAGCTGAGTGTAATGATGCAATTAATGACATGTCTACAGAATTATATCATTTGCGTGTTACACTTAAGTCTCTCACTAAGGAAATGCTAAAATCAAAGAAAATAATATGTTTTTAAGTGAGAGGAATAATGTGCTAGAGTCTCAGTTTATTGAATTTAAGAAATTGAAACTAGAATGCAAGATTGCTAAGGAGGAATTAACTGAGTCCTTGAAGAAAGAAGAGATTTTGAGGAAGCAACTTGAACGAGAACAGGAGGTGATTAAGGCATAGAAATCATCCAGAGATGTTCATGCTCAAAACACTAAAGTTCAAGGTATTGAGTCATTTTGTGGTGCATCCTGGATAAAGAGTAAAGAGAAGCTGGAATCCAATTTGGTTGAAGGATTGCTAACAGATGTGGACTCGACGGATGATGAGAGTCATCTGTCGGATAATCAAAAGGATTATTCGTCGAGTGACATAAATCATCATCCGTCGTTTGTGAGCAAAGCTGTAAGTAAAGCCAAACTTGCCAAGTTAAATGAGAAGTATGGATCAGTTTCCAAAAACTTTGTTCCAGGAGAATCAAGTCAAGTGCAGAAGGAGAAGAAAGTAAATGTTGGTCATCTGTCTATCAAGCAACTGAATGACAAATTAGAAAAGATTGAGGTTAAAACATAATCTAAAAAGAAAAATAATAGAAATGGGAAAGTAGGGATTAACAAACATGACAACTACACACCTGAAAAATATACTCCAAGAAAAATCTGTGTTAAGTGTGGTAGTGTTAATCATATGTCTGTTAATTGCAAAATTGCTATGCCTACTCCTATATCTGTACCATCTCCTTTTCCCAACATGAATGCCATGCCTTTTATGCCTATGAATGCTATGTCTACACAGAATATGAATGCACAATTTGCTAATATGCCATTTGCACCTAATCCTTATTATGTTGCATTTAGTATGCCTCAAATGCCATTTAGCATTCCTTATTGGAATAACATGTTTGTAAACAACATGTTTTTTCCTGTTAATCAAAATATGCATGATAATTATGTTTTAATGCCTGGTTTCAAAGGTTCAACTCAGATGACTAAGGTTGAATATGATATCCCCAAGTCAAATGAAATCAAACCTAAGAAACAAAAGAAGAAAGCTAACAAGACATGACCCAAGGAAACTTAGGTACCAAAATCAACTTGATTTAGTTTTGATGTGTGCAGGGAAACTGAAATAATCTTTGATACCTGGATAGTGGTTGTTCAAGACACATGACTGGATATTCTACCATACTCACAGAGTTCAAGGAGAGAGCTTGCCCAAATATTAATTTTGGAGATGACAGCAAGGGTTATACTGTGGGATATGGCTTGATTTCTAAAGACAATGCCATCACTGAGGAGGTTGCCTTAGTGGATGGTCTCAAGAACAATTTGTTAAGTATCAACCAGCTTTGTGATAAAGACAATTCAGTAACCTTCAATTCAGAAGCCTGTGTTGTGACAAACAAAAGGAGCAATAAAATGGTTCTCACTGGAGTGAGAAAAGGAAATGTGTACCTAGCTGACTTCAACTCATCAAATGCAGAATCTGTCACTTGTCTTCTCAGTAAAGCAAGTCAAGATGAAAGTTGGTTGTGGCACAATAAGTTATCCCATCTAAACTTCAAGACCATGAATGGGCTTGTCAAGAAAGAACTGGTTAGAGGTATTCCTCAAGTGGAGTTTACTAAGGATGAACTGTGTGATGCCTGGCAGAAAGGAAAGCAGATTAAAGCATCATTCAGGAAGAAGCTTGATTCAACAATTGAAGAACCTCGGCAATTGCTACACATGGATTTATTTGGACCAGTCAATATGTTGTCCATCTCAAGGAAAAGATTTTGCCTGGTAATTGTAGATGATTTCTCAAAGTTCTCTTGGACATATTTCCTGAATTCTAAAAATGAGGCTAGTGAAATCATCATCAATCACATAAGGCAAGTCAACAATCATCCAGATTTCAAAGTTAGAAGAATCGGGAGTGACAATGGAACTGAGTTCAAGAATTCTGTTATGAGAGCATTTTGTGAAGAGAATGGGATTATGCATGAGTTTTCAGCAGCAAGAATTCCACAACAAAATGGAGTAGTGGAAATAAAGAACAAATCACTTATTAAAGCTACAAGGACAATGCTTGAAGAATCAAAGTTACCAACATACTTCTGGGCTGAAGCTGTAAATACTGCATGCTACACTCAAAATATTTCTTTGGTCAATCAAGCAAAGTGTATGACACCCTATTAATTATTCATGAACAAGAAGCCAACTCTAAATTTTCTTCATGTCTTTGGCTGCAAATATTATATCTTGAGAAATCAAACTGATCTAAATGGAAAGTTTGATGCTAAAGCAGATGAAGGAATTTTTGTTGGATATGTTGTTGGTAAAGCATATAGAGTCTGCAATCTAAAAACCAACATTATTATGGAATCAATACATGTTGTGTTTGATGATAAGAAGATTGAAGGACTGCAAGATGGAGATTATCATGAGAGCCTCAAATTTGATAATGTAGAGATGGTTAGTGATGATGGAAGTGATCAGGAAATAATGACAAATGATATTGCAGAAAAATCTACTATTAATGAAGCACAAAATTCAACATCTGTCGAGTTGCAAAATGCTTCATCCATCGGGAGACAATCTGCTTTATCCATCAGGAGATAAATCAGCTTCATCCGTCGGAATTCAAAATGCACCATCCGTCGGGTCATCAAAAGAAGCTGAAAATCAGAATAGATCACTTATAGAAAGTTCCCCTTTCTCAAATCAAAGATCCATAAACTTAGGGGGAGTTTCTAATAATCAAAACTCGGTTACACATCAAGACAACAATGATGCCTCTTCATCTAGAGCTAATCTACCTCAGCAAAGAAAATGGACAAAAGATCACCCCTTTGAGCTCATCATTGGTGATGTATCTTCTAGAGTTCAAACAAGGAGAGCAACTCAAGAAGAATGTCTACATAACAGCTTCTTATCTAAGGAAGAACCAAAGAAGGTAGAAGAAGCTTTGTTGGATCCTGATTGGATTTTAGCTATGCAGGAGGAGATAAACTAATTTGAAAGGAATAAAGTATGGAAGCTGGTACCCAAGTCTAAAGGAAATAATCCAATTGACACCAAATGGGTATTCAGAAATAAGATGGATGAAAATGGCATAGTTGTCAACAAAAAGGAATAGATTTTGATAAAACTTTTGCTCCTGTTGCAAGACTTGAAGCCATCAGTATTTTATTAGCCTATGCAGCCCATGCCAATTTCAAGGTATATCAAATGGATGTCAAGAGTGCTTTTCTAAATGGAGATTTGGAGGAGGAAGTCTATGTCAGTCAGCCTCCTGGTTTTGAAGATCCAAATTTCCCAAATCATGTCTACTATCTTTTGAAAGCACTCTATGGACTGAAGCAAGCACTTAGAGCCTGGTATGCCACTTTATCAAAGTTCCTTTTGGAAAATCACTTCACAAGAGGTAATGTGGATATAACTTTATTCTTTAGAAATGTTAATGGCTCTAGTATACTTGTTCAAATTTATGTAGATGATATTATATTTGGCTCTACAGATGAAAAACTTTGCAAAAAAATTGCCAAATTGATGCAAAGTAAGTATGAAATGAGCATGATGGGAGAACTAACTTACTTTCTTGGTTTACAAGTTAAGCAAGTTAGTGATTGAATATTCATTAGTCAAACTAAATACATTCATGATCTTTTAAAGAAGTTTGATCTAATAGATTTTACACCTGCAAAAACTCCCATGGCCACTGCAACTAAGCTTGAATTAAACACTACTGAAAAGTTTGTGGATATTTCAAGTTATAGGGGCATGGTTGGCTCACTTCTGTACTTAACAGCTAGTAGGCCAGATATAATGTTTGCTACTTGTCTTTGTGCTAAATTCCATGCTGATCCTAGAGAATCTCACTTGGTAGCTATTAAGAGAATTTTCAGATATCTCAAGGGAACACCAAAACTTGGCATTTGGTACCCTAGAGATTCTGGTTTTGATCTAACTGGTTATTCAAATACAGATTATGCAGGTTGTAAAATAGACAGAAAAAGTACAGCAGGAACCTGTCAATTTCTAGGAAACAAGCATGTGTCCTGGTTCAGTAAAAAGCAAAATTCAGTTTCTACTTCTACAGCTGAAGCTGAATATATTGCTGCTGGTAGTTGCTGTGCACAGATTTTATGGATGAAAAACCAATTATTGGACTATGGTCTACAAGTGGATAGGATTCCTATTTTCTGTGATAACACAAGTGCAATTGCCATCACTGAAAATCCAGTACAGCATTCAAGAACAAAGCACATAGACATCAAGTACCACTTCATAAGGGAACATGTGATGAATGGTACTGTGGAACTGCATTTTGTTCCAAGTAAAAAATAGCTTGCAGATATATTTACCAAGCCACTGAATAAATCCACCTTTTCAAGGTTGATAAGTGAATTAGGTATGCTAAATTTTTCTTGAATCATTTCAGATATTTTGCAAGTTATTATGCAGCCAGAAATTTGATTAATTTTTCTGTTTTGGATGAAATTTTGGCTAAGTCAAAATTTACATCCCAACGGATGATCATTATCCATCGAATTTGATCATCCATCGGAATACAATTTGTCAATAAAATTAATTATTTTTCTGGAATATTTTATAACTCGACGGATAACTGATTTATCCTCATCCGTCGAATTGTCTCAATCTTAGCCGTTAATTCTCTGAACATTATCCATCGAGTATACTTACAGTTTGTAAGCATGACACGACGGATAAAGTGACGGAATTTTTATAGTTTATTTTTTTTAACGGCTATTTTGGCGATTCTTATTGGTTACTTTATTTTACTTTATTATTTTTGTCAGTTTATTTCTGAGAGAGTATAAAAGTAAATTCACTTTTATTTTTTTCTTTTATCATTCTCAAGATTCAATTACTCTAATTTCTTTCTTCTCAAAAGCAAACTCTCTCTCTACAAATTCCAAGTCTCTAACAATAGTACCTGTAGTGAAAATCATGTCTCAAACTGGTTATTTCTATGAGAAAAACAACTTCTCATCCTTGGTGAACAAAGAGATTCAACAGTTTGGTGACTATCACAAAATGATGGATTTTGTGAAGAACTGCAAACTCAACTATGTCATGCTGGAATCACCCACCATTTACTGTGAGATTGTTGAAGAGATATGGACAACTGCAGTGTACAACTCGACAGACAAAACCATCACATTCACTCTGTAAGGTAAGCAGTTTTGCATAAATAGTGATATTGTTAAAGCATGCTTCAAGATTCCTGATAATACTGTAACTGCTCCACACATAGACATTGGCATTGTTAATATGCTTAATTCCATGGGCTATGCACTAACTACTTCTAAATTAAGTGAAATAAAGAGGTTGGGTCTTAGGAAGGAATGGAGTTACCTGTGTGATGTAGTGACTAAGTTATTTTCTGGTAAAGTTAGTAACTTTGACTCTATAAACATTTCTATGTTTAACATGCTTTACATGCTAGTTACTGATAAATACTTTAATTTCAGTGATTTGGTTTTGTTTGAGTTAGGCTTTAAGTTAGGAGAGGTCAATAAGAGAAGTAAAAGTGTCTACTATGCTAGATTCTTTATGATGCTTGCTAACCATCTTATTGAAGATATTGTGATTAAGAACCCAACCAACAAGTTAAATTGTTGGGTTCAAGAAAGAAGAATAATTGCAGATTTAAACAGAGCAAACCATCACAAGGCGGTTCCCTTATACTACTTTCCAGTAATGGAGGGACCTCAGGTAAGTGAGGTAATTTCTTCTATCTCCACTCTTCCAACCTCACAAACTTCTTTGTTTTCTAGTGTAGCTATGGCAACAGTGTCAATGACCCAACAATTGCCTACCCAAGCTACCAAACCAACAAAAGTTCTTAAATCCAAAACTAAGAAAGCCCCCTCTGATTTCTTTTAAAAAAATCAGTTGTAAAATCCACCAAACCTAAAGAGGGGAGTGTGAAGGTGGGCAAGAAAGGTGAGGGACATGGTGAAAATCAAAGAAGCCTTAATGATAAGGCTGGTGAGAAGAGTGTACCCAAACCTAGCCACACCACAGTTTCCCAACAAACTGTGGTTGTTAATAAAGATATTAGCTCATTACTGGTTTCATCCTCCCAAAAGGATGTTACCACTAAAACAAGCTCCCAACCAGGAGCACAGGCCAAGAGGGGTAGGGACACTAGCTCACCACAAACTTATGCCAGAAAGAAAAGATCAAAAACCCTTGGGGATGCACAGGGCTCACACACTATGCAAACTGGTGCAAAAGACCCAGTCACTGCACCTTCTTCAAAGTCAGGTTGATGTGGCTCCAATAAATGTGGAGTCACAGCCAAAATCTCTTATAATTGAAGCACCTGAAACACCAAATTTTCCCACACACTCATTGGATGTTGACATGATAAACACATCACTTCCAAATTCTCCATCTTTAACTCTTTTGGAGAAGCCAAAAATCCATGCAAGTCAGCATCATCTTCTAGATGATTTGTTGGCTCACTTGCCATTTCTTTCGGAGACTGTTGAGACATCTGTGCCAAAATTTTCATCAATCTGCACAGAGTCTACAATAGTCTCCACTCCAAACTCAATTATTTCTTCTATCCCGATTGATATTTCTCATCCGTCGAGTAGTGATTGTTTCCCGATGGATAAGCTTAACAGCAGTTATCCGTCGGATAGTCAAACTGCTAACCCGATGGATATTCCTCATCCATCGGGTGTCTCTGCACAGCTTCAAATTTCATCTATTCTTACAAGTGCAGAAGACTTAGTAGTAGTTCAATCACTCCTAGGACTGAGGGAAGGGAGTGATTTGAGTGAGAGTCTGGGTTGCTCCCAGGAAAAAGGAGAGGAAAAGAGTAATCTAATACAGTCCATTTCTTCAGGACTGGCAAAAGTGAGTGAGAGGAGTCCCACCTTATATGGTGAAGGTGAGGGTGTGAGGGTGGGGAGCCAACGTGAGATCTTGATGCAAGAAAAGAGAGATAATGAGAGAAATGCATGTACATGATATATAAGGGTGGATGTCATTGCAAGTGAGTTAATGAATGTCCAGGATGCAAACAGGGAGGGAATATTTCAGCAAAGTCAAGCTGTTATAGATTCTACCTCCTTAGATGCTGAGACATTTACTCACCCTGTTCCAGCATATCAACTTCTAGCTGGACATGGCAATGAAAATGCAGAAAAGGATGTTCAATTTGGTGTACACCACACAGTCTATGCAAAGAGCAAATTATGCAATCACAGCTCTACCCTCTACAGCTGGTCATATTGACTATGAGGCTGGTGGTTCAAAAGATTTCTTTGGTGGTGAGGATGCAGAAAGTGAAGAAGAGCCATTGGACATAGGGGGAGAAGTAGGCCCTAGTTCCAGATCAGGCATGCCATCATGGGCCTTCTCCAAGAAATGTGATGAACATTATTTCAAGACCACACTTATCCACCTTTTCAGTCAAACACAGTCTGCTCTTCAATAATCCAAAAATGCTAGCACCAAGAAGTTTCTGCAAGCACATCTTGCTTCTCTCCAACAACAGCAAATCCAAGGCTTCCAACACAATTGGGATATCACTTCTATTCAAACAGAGATCACTCAAGTGAAGAAGGATATAACCGATAGACTATATACAAAACTTCCAGAAGCTACAATGCTTGATATCAAAAGACAATTAAGGAAGAACACTGATCTTGTAACCAAGGTGGATGCCTTGGAGAAAAGAATGACATCAATGGAAGCCTCTTTAACATCAATTCATCTACTCCAAGCACAACAAACAAACTTGCTTCAAAGGCTAGTGGCAGCACAAACCTCCTCTTCTACTCAACTTGCTGATAACAAAAAAAGGGAGAAAGAAACCTCTTATGGGGGGGGGGAAGAAAGCTCAATTCTCTTATTCAATCAAGGGGAATCAAGAAGTGAGGGGGAGCAAAAAGTGCTCAATGTTCAAGTAAGCAAAGCAATTGTGCCAACAATTATTTTCACAAAGCCACCTGTTAAAGATAGCATATATCTAATCAAAGAAGCAGCAGCCAACTTGAGAGCAGTTGAGAAGAAATAATTGAGTCCAATCAATTGGAAGAAAATTGATGAGAACATCCAGAAGATATTTAGCCCTACACAGAAGACAAACAAAGTTTCCAAGCATCACTCTAAAGTCATGAAAATCTCTGTGAATAATATAAGTATGAACTATCTAGAAAGGTGTCAAACGTCCTGTGTCAAATCTCCAAAGAAAGATCTCATCATGAAGGCCAAATGGAACTGTCCTAAATTTTCAGACAAGAATCCTATGGATACAGTGTTTGAGATACCAAATCCAGATGAAAAGAAACTGTTATCAAGATCTATTGCATTCTACAAGGATCCAGCTGATTCATCATTGAAAAGAAGAATTACCAAAATTTACAGGAATGGTAAGGAGATTTGTGTGGTGGTTGGACACCCACTGTTTGTGGAAGCTAAGAAGGAAGAGAAAGAAAGAATAAGGCTAGAAAAGAAGCAAGCTGCTTTGGATGCTAAGAAGTAAAAGCAAAAGAAAGAATAAGCTGCTATCTTGGCCAAACTTCAAGCTGTAAAAACCACAACATAACCTCCTGTACAAGCAACTATAATCACTGAACCTAAGGATCTGAAAATGCAAGAAGAATCACAGTAAAAAAGAAGATTTAGATACAAACTTCATTTCAAGAGGAAAGTGAACTTTGATAATGAGGAATTGGAAGACCAGTTTCTCAAAAAGCCTACAACCACAACTCAGACATCAAAACCCTCAGTGGTATTTGAAGAATTCAAAGTGGTTGATCCAACAAGAAATATTCATGGTGAACCAATTGTTCTCAAGGATGAGCCAGTAGACTGGGATAGTTTACCAATTCCTGAGCTAAATTTACCCATCTTCAAGACAAAGAAGACAAAGACTAGAGCCAACAAGAAAGTGAAGCCTGTATCTCTTAAATCCAAAGCTCTAACCACATCCCAACCCACAATCAACAAGAGAGATCTCATGTACATTTGTGATATCAAGGAATTTTCAGACTTGAATCTCTACTTGGATGAATTGGAAGAAGTAAGAGGAATTTATGCTTACATACATCTTCCTGAAAGGCTGGTATTTAGATACAAGGGAGGGAAAGAGATGACATGGCCTCTTCACAGGATTCTCTAAGAAATCCAATCTGTTCTAATTAAAGTCTACTCATCATTCCAAAAGAACTTTGGATATAATGTGACTGCAAGAAGAATAGTTCTAAAGAGGATTGAGGAACTATGGTGTATTAGAGCCAAAGATACACTTCCAAAAACTCTATCTATTCCCTTTACAGGAAAGAAAGTGCATCTAAGGCCCTATTGGCTGATGGAGTTCATGGATAAAAATGTGTTAAAAGATTCTTCAGATTGGAGGACCAATTGAGTATCTCTAGCAATGAGACTCTTTTGGAAATGCAGGAAATGCTAAATCTCTCAGAAGCTGATGAACTTGAATTCCACAGATAACTTCAGAATCAAATTGAAGAAAACAACAGAAGGCTTGGGAAGAAATCCAGACAATCAAGGAAATAGATCTATCTGCTCAGACTAGAGGAACATCTTGATAACAATTGTGAGAAATTTCTTTGTGTACTTTGTATTATTCAACTTTCAACAACTTGTAGCACTTATCAGTTTTATCTACTATTTTTCAAATCTGTATCTTTAGGATGTTTTGTTATCATCAAGTTTCTCTTAATTTATGGCTATAATTCTAGTAGACATAAATTGGGGGAGATTGTTAGGAATATGTTGTGTACTTGATGATAAGCCAAACAAAACACCTTAGTAGATTTAACTTAGTGTATTTTTGTATCACCCAATGGATGATCAATTGTAGTCCCGACGGATGAATAATTAATATCCATCGGGTGAGATGTAACAATAAGTCATGTAGCACATTTCTGCAAACAACTTTGTATAGATTCTGTAGTAGCTTATTAATCATGTAGACTACTAGTAGATGTGCAGAATAGGTTGATTAAATGTAAATATAAGATGTCTTATAATTCTGCACAAATAAAATAGAGTCAAGTGATAAATGGCTGCCCGACGGATGATCAACAAAGCTACCCGGCGAATGATCAATAAGGCTACCCGATAGATAACAAGCATGTACCTGACGGATGATCAATTCAAATATCTGTTGACAGTGACAACACAGTCAGATGCGTCGAGTGTTTGTAAAAGAAATGTGGCAGCCTGTTTAGCAGGGTTTTGAGAACAAAGAAGCATTATCATTTCCATACAAGTTATGAAGATTTTCAAAGATGCTGGAATAGAGTAGTGAAGCAGCATGGAGTTAGAATTGATAGGTTTTGTTTTATTATCTTGTCTTATTCTATGTAAACTTGGTGATATATAAACCAAATGTAGCAAGTAAAATAACAACAACAATAGGCTAAGCAAAACACATTTTTCAGAGAAACATTTGTAAGCTGTATCCTGTAGCATTTCTCTGCAAGTTTAGTTGTTCACTTGTAAAGCAGCTGTGAGCAATTCAAGCTTCACAGGGTTCTCCTGATATATATATATATATATATATATATATATATATATCAAACACTTATATATTATTAAGTTAGAACCATTTTTCATAAATTTCAAAAAGAAGCCAGAATTACATTCAACCCCCCTTCTGTAATTCTTGTTGTATTGTTAGGGAATAACAATTCCCTCATCTATTTAGGGGAGTTGCTAACACTTATGCATGAGCTCACAAATCTCATTTCTCAAATTTCTTCTAATTTTGATGAAGGAATTGAATCTTCTCAAGGCCTGCCAAAATCAAATTGCATTGTTCATAAAACTGTGATCATTACTCAGACACAATCTCTAGATGATAAGAGGCTACATTCTGAAGTAGACCTTGATGATACCATCACAAACACAAGGGTTTCATCGGTTTTTACTGAAAACCCTGTGCAAGGTTTTAATGCACCTTCATGTGCACAACAGTCTTCACAGACTGATATGTATGAGGGTAGTACTCTTGAGGAGGAGCTACTCAAATCCTCTCCAATTCAATTGGAGGCTTCTCATGAAAAAATAACTCCCCTCAAAATCCTAGCTGAAATTGTTTTGAAAATTGAAGTTAGGAGTTCAATTGTCAGTGATCCAGCTTTTGGGGAGACAAGTACTTTAGCACATTCAAGTGTTAGTTCCCTGTAAGAGTAACAAGGGTTTGAGGTCATGGTACATGACAGTAACCTGGTCAACTCTCCTCCAATTCCAATGGAGGTTCACTTACCTAGTGAACAACACACTGTCACAACCACAGCTACAACAGTGAGTTAAAATGTGACCAGTCACAAGTATCACCCTACCTTCAATTCCATCCAACTCTGCCCAAACTACAACTGACCCTAACCAACTTTCAACTTCTACACATCCTTTACACCTCTTATCACAATGGCTGTAATATACTCAAACTCCAACTGAAACTGTAGATGAGATGCTTGTAGATCAAATTGAAGAGTTTGCTAATATTGCTCAACAACTGCTCACATCCAACATGACAAACCAAGATTGCCAAGCCATCATTTTTATCTACAGGGAAAAAGTTAAAAAATAGCAAGATAAATTTATGGATGAAGCCGACATGGATGACAATGTGGATGCCTGGCTCTCCAGAACATTTTCAGTTGACATGAAGGAGGCACTTACTAGGTTTAGAGAGGAGTACATCATAATTCTTGGAAGCAATGCTAAGGTGCTCACTCCACATGATGTTTATGATTGCCATCACAAAATTCTACAAATCTTAACTCAAAGCCTTCAATTTTATTGAAAAGGCTATAGAAAAAACTCTGGATGGTCATCAAGGTGAAATAAATGAGCTGGTAAATAAGAAAATTGATGAATTAATGCCTACACTGAATGACATGAAGACCAAATACATCAAGTTCTCAGATAAATTTCAAGATCTCACTCTCACTCCAGATGAAGAAAGTATCAAGAAGTTAAGGGACTCCTTCATTGTACTGCACAATGTGATTCAACAACAAATCATAAACAACAATGACAACACGGTCAAGTTGGAGCATCTATACAAAGATAGATTTGAACCATCTGTATTGGTAATAGAGGAAGTCAAAAATACAGTGCTCAATTCTCATGGTACCTCTCTTTCAACAAGCTCACAGACTGCTTCTTCTACTTCTACAAATCTTTATATTCAATCTCTCCAACATCAAGTGACTGAGTTACAAGCTTCAAATGCTTCTCTCACTACTCAAGTTTCTCAACCCACTTCTCTAGTCCAAAGTCAATAGCAGGATATCAAGTCCCTAATAGATTCCCAAAAATATTTTCAAATGCAGACCAATGTGTCTCAAGGAGCTATTATGGGTGCTTTGAAAGATTCAATTCAGGATACACCTCAAATGGTAAGGGCCCGGATCCATCAACACTCAACCTTGCCTGCTACCAAGCCTAATGAGGATATAATGGAGCCCAAGCTAAAATCCAGCCAATCAAGAAAAAATGAAGATGACGTTGGATTTGAAAGACTCAAGATGGCAGCTAAAGGCCCTTGCCTTGACAAAGAGTTTGTTGAATTTCTAGAAGCCCTGAGAGTCTCCCTCAATTTCAATCATTTTACATACAAGAAGGCCGTGGACAAGAACATAAATTTACTGAGAGTGGTGCTAGTGACCAAACATAATTTCAGATAAAGAGAGTGGTTGTGAATGTAAATGACTCAGGTGTTGACAGGTGTATGCAAGTGTCCCTTTCTTTTTTGTAATCAAGAAGAGCAGCTAAACTAGATATATTCATCAACAAAGTCAGGATGATAAGTTCAAAGGACACTCTTTTGCTTCATGGGCTCAAAAATGGTCAAATAGGTGCTTTTCGTGAAGCCTATCTACAGTAAAGCAAATGAGTGGCCTACATCTGCCCCAACACCAAAAGATGCAAACACTTCCAACTACCAAAACACTGTGTCATGGGCAACAAGAAGTTGATGATGATCATAGAGACTGAGTTGAAGAGTAAAAAAAAAATTCATGAGGATGTGGAGATGATCAAAAACTTTGCTAGATATCTGAAGAATGCAACCTTGCTACCAAAAACACAAATAAAAAAATGATGACTTGGATGATGATGAGCAAAAGAAAGATGAGTATAAATCTTTTACCTCAAATCCAAGTCAATTAAGTAAAGGTAGTGGGAGCCATAAGGATGATAAATCTGGAAAATATGACAAAAAGAAGGGAAAAGATGAGAAGAAGGGGAATGATGACAATAAGAAGAAGGATGGAGGAGATGGAAGAGATTCAAGGAATACACCTTTACCCCAAATATCCAAAACTGTGCCAATCCAAACTCAAACACCTAGTCAAACACTATCTCAAAATCTCCAAACCTATAAGTCTAAATACCTGTATAAACCAACTGCAAACTCTCTACTCAAAATTCCTATCAAAGCAAACCAAACCTTCTTGAAAAAAATCTCCAAACCACATTCATTCAAACCTCCAACCAAAGCTCACTTTAAGTCTGCATGGAGAAAACCAAAAATGATTCAAGTTGAAGCCGATGCGCTTTGGGATTGCTTTAATCAAAATGACTTTCTACCTATCTCAGAAAACATAACAGATGATGACTATAATAAACAGCTAGCTGAATATATAATCAAAATTGGTGTTGTATCTTTAGGAGAAGTCAGAATTTACTTCAAGGATGACACCTTCAATTTGTTGAGCAGGGAAATTATTGAGAACTACTCTTCTGTAGAACTTGAGAGAGTGATTAGTTTGATGAATGAAATGATGCTTTTAGGGTTAATGAGCTAATTGGTCACTGTAATGTTAACAAACTTTCAATTGGGTCACCAACCCAAAAAAGCTTTCAATCGCCCAATTGTACTATCATTTGCTTTCAATCGTAACACTTTTTAAAAAAAATATTTCATCATCATTAAAAATACGTTGACTTTAACGGAAAGTCGTTAAATCTTGCCACATCACTGCCACACAGCCAACTAGCTCAACGCCACGTGTAAAAGGCAACCAACCCACCCGATCTATAAATCCTAACCCGCCCGACCCAAAAAAATAAACCCAACCCTAAAACCTAAAACTAAAGAAAAATAAAAATTACTTGCGTCGGAGCTTAGGAGGAGGAGAAAACGGAATTGGGGATTGGATCAGAGACTTTACGGGGATTGAAGATATAAGAATTATGTAAGTAACAATTATCACTTATTAATTTCTTGATTTGTTTTTATATGTATACTGTATGTAAGTAATTGAATGAAGAACCCTAAATGCTATTTTGTGAATTTGTTTATTTGTGATATTTAAGTGAATCAAATATATGATTTTGCTGTACATGCCATACGATTTAGTTGTGTACTATGGGGGTCATTTTATGACTTGCTTGAAATACCAATATGCTGGTCCTCGATTCAAAAAATTTAGCTCAATTGATGTTGCAAATATGAGTGTGAGAGATATTAGGGATATGGTCAGTGAGGTAGTGAATGCTTATGATAGGTTATACTTTGCAAAAGATGGTGTCACCCCTAACCATGGTTTCAAATTATTACTAACTAATAATGATGTTTTGGAGCCAGTAAATGCAAGTAAAATGACTGGTGTTTGTAAGATTCATGTGTTTCATTCCTATTTTAAGGCTGATCCACCAATTGTTGAAGTGGAGGCTGAAAATAATTTATTTGTTGAAGAAGTGGATGAAAGTGATAATGTGAATGTGGACGAGGAAGTCCCGGGTTATAATGTTCAGTTTGAGAGGCCTAAAAAATGCACTGCTAGAAAGAGAGTTGTTGTAGATAAAAGTAAAGGGAGATGACCTTGAGCTTCAATCTGGCTATGCTCACACCTTCATTTCTGACCAGCAAAAGGTACAATACCTAACATATATGTGATGTTTTTATATTATGTATTTGTAAATGCAGTATGTGTTTAACATCTTTTATGTACTACCAGGGGTTGTTGAAAGCAGTTAAGGAGCTTTTCCCCATGCTAAGCATAGAAACTACACAAGGCATATTTACAGCAATCTCCAGGGGAAGCATGCAAGTGAGACTGTCAGGAATGCATTCTTTGAAGCAAGCTGCAATACATCCACAAGCTTTTAAAAGTGCCATGAAGGATCTTGCAAAGGCATCAAAGAAGGCTTTTGATAAGATGAACCAGCTTGAGCCAAAGGTGTGGATCAAGGCCTACTTTGAGACTCACTGTAAGACAGACAACACTGAAAATAACATCTCTGAATGCTTCAATTCTTGGATCCTCATATCAAGGTATATACCTATCATTGACATGCTTACTGAAATTCATTACATGATAATGGAAAGATTACATGAAAAAAGAGATGCAAGGAAGCCAGTAGATTGTATTGTATTGCCTAGGATTAAGAGAATTTTAGATGATTGTGTTAAGGAAAGTGCAGAATGTAGTTTTCTTTGGGATGAGAATAAAACTTTCAAGTAAAATGGAGGGGTATTGGATTTTGTGTGAACTTGGATGAACAAACTTGGATTTGTTGCATAAGGCGAAATATAATTCACATTGAAGAAAACACATTGAAGAAAACACATTCAACCCTCTGCTGCATTTCATACCTAACAAACATAGTTAACTATTATTTTATATTATTTTAACAAACTATTATAACTAAGGTGGGTAGGGATGACAATTTGTACCGAACCGATGGATACCCGATCCGTACCGATCCGATCTGGTTTTACCGAACCCGAATATTTCGGGTTTGGATTCGGGTTTGGATTTGATTTTTAAATCCGAACCATTTTCGGGTCGGGTTTGATTTTAAGGCATACCGTTTCGAACTCGACACGAAAACCCGAACCCATTTCGTTCCGATCCGAACCCGAACCCGATCCGAAACCGTGTTAATATATAAATAATATTTTATATTTTATAAGTAATAATATAATATATAATATAATATATTACTAATATTAGTAGTAAAAAATTATACTTTTTACAAACTATTGCATTAAAGTCGTTTAAATATATTTTTAGCAGCATGTTCAATACAAGTATACCAAAAGTCAAGATTGTTGTATTATTTCACCAACAATTTTATTCATAGAGGTATGATACATTGTCTTATCTGAACCCTCTAATTCAACCCCAAAAATTTCAATATCGCCGTATTTATGAGCATTTTGCTCAAATCAGATCCTAGTAATTTTTCATTAGGGTTTGTGCAAATTAAGGTGCAATTTGATAGTGATCTACAAACCCGAACCCGAACCGAATCCGAACCGAACCCGATGAGTTCGGGTTTTTCCGGGTTCAGGTTTGGTAAAAATAATCGGGTTCGGGTTTGGTGTTTGCTAAACACGTTTCGACCGACCTGATTGCCATTCCTAAAGGGGGAGAGATGCTCATTAATGGAGTGACATTATAATTATTATTTGTTTCTTTGCTATAATTGTTAAAATTAATTTAAAATTTTAATAATATATATCATCTATATATTCGAAAACTATGTTATGGTATTTGTTATGTTTCATTTTTGTCTTGTATGACAACTTCCAATTTATTACGGTAGATTCTCGCATCATTAGGCATTAGCATAAAAATGAATTTTATTTTTCATGTTCTAAGTTCTCATACACTAATAAGTTTTTGTTAGAAAATTAGGATTTTAGAGATTAATTTAATTATGTTCTTGATGTTAATCCTAAAATCTAATGATTGGAAATTGTTCAATGATATTTGAACTTAAATTTTCATATATGGTTTTAAGAATTTTCTTAATGAAATCCATATGAAATGAGAGATGAAAGTAGCTTGGAAAAGCTTGGAAAATTTGAGAATGTTTGTCCCACATTGAAATAAATAAAGGGGGTTGTGTGCTTTATATGGTATTACCCACATGAGTAGTATACAACTACTAAGGTGTGTGATGGTCCATTGTGTTGTTGTGTGCTTCACGCGCACACACACACACACATGCGCGCCCCGCCCCGCCCCGCCACGCACCGCACCGGACCGGACCGGGTCGGGTCGAAGGGCGATTTGGGCGAATGTCTTGGCGTCTCGCGTACGCGAGGCAACCTGGGCGAGGATTTTATTTATTTGAGAATTATTTTAATTCGAATTTATTTATCGGTGATTGGATTATTGGGCTGGGTTCTGAAATAGGCTAAGTAGTCTAAATATATTGAACCTGCAAATAATCTGATCTGTAACAAGTTCTGATATAAGAATCAGAACTTAAGAACTGATGAATAAAATCAGAACTTAACAAGTTCTGATATCAGAATCAGAACTTAAGTACTGATGAGTCGAATCAGAACTTAAGTACTGATGAGTCGAATCAGAACTTAACTTAAGTTCTGATAATAATGTGGGTGTTAATGTGAAAAGCTGTTACAAATAATTTAAATTCAAAAGCTGTTCAGTTTTGATTTTTTCATTTATGAATTCAAAATCTGATCAGTTTTGATTTTTTCATTAATGGAGCAGTTTAATTCAGACATTAAGTGTGTGGACAGTTTCATTTTTCCTCTCCTATAAATAGAGGCTAAACTGAATGAATACAACACACTACATTCTCATATCTTCTCTTCAACCTCTCTGCATTTCTCTCCCATAAGTCCTGAAGTGCTGATATTTTCCGGCGACTGAGGTGCTGGTCGAAGTGGAGGTTTTGTTGCTGCTGTTAACATAAACTCCGAGCTGTTTTATCCTGGTGGAGATATTGCGCACATCCCAAACGCAGCAGGTAGGGGGCAATAATCTCTTCAAGAGCAGCCAGGACTTCGAGCAAGGCCTGGTGACTCAGCTGTGATTATTTTCTTGGCATTTTGTATCTGAAAACCTTTATTTCAGTCACTGTTGAAAGCTATGGTTTCGGGTACATCTTTCTTTCTCTCTTCGTTATTTCAGTTACTGATTTTGTTTACATGCATGTTTTGTTTTGTTAACTGTGGTCTTGGCCTAAACTTGTTAAATTCTTTATACACTTGCCTCTATGTTGCTATACTTGTTAGTGAGTTTTACAACATTCTTGAAGAGATTATTAGTTATATAGAATTTAGCATAATGGTTAACGAAAGTGAGGTTATCGTTGGTGGTGGTAGCAGTTCGGGTGTAACTGCTGGGGCCATTGATTGGACCACCTATAGTTTCCCACAGGCTGTTGAACTAACCGGTTTACCGGAGAAATTCAACGGTGGCATTGGCTTTTCTCGCTGGCAGAAAAGGATGAAGTTGTGGTTGACTATAAAGGGTCTGTGGCCGGTTGTGGAATATGAGAAACCAGTAGTGGATCAAGAGAAGGCTGACACAATTAAGGCTTTTGCGAAGTGGGCTGAGAATGATGGAGTGGCTAGAGCGGCCATTCTGGCGGCACTAACAAACACTTTGTTTGATGTCTATTCTTCTGATGCCTACTCTGCAAAACTCTTGTGGGAGAAGCTGGACCAGACACATAATATTGACTCACAAGGTCTAGAAAAGTATTCTGTGGCAAGGTTCCTCGAGTTCAAGCTGGTGGACAATAAGTCCATGACTGAGCAGGTGCATGAGTTCGAGATGATAGTGCATGCTTTGAAGGAGTCTGGAATGAATCTCCCGGAGAAGTTCAAGGTGATGAGTGTGATTGAAAAGCTCCCGAAGTCTCGGAAAGAGTTCTCTCTCTCCCTGAAAAGACAGAAAGGAGAGATCACCTGGACCAACCTTATGCTGGACATCTCGGTGCAAGAACAACACAAGTCCAAACAGGGACATGTGATGCCAACTGAACACGGTACCTCGAAGGTAAACATAGCAACTATAGGACAAAAGAGGAAGGCTTTTGCTAAGAAAGCTAATAGTAATAAACCTAAGAGTGACAAGGACAAGGCCAAGAAACCCAAGGCAAACAAACCATGCTGGTCTTGTGGGCAGGTTGGGCACTGGAGTAAGGACTGCCCTACGAAGAAAGCGAAGAAAATCGAGGTAGCACAAGCAAATGTTGTGCTTGGAACCGCAAGTGGGCCTGTAGTGAACATGGTTGTTGGTGAGGCTACGGCTTCTGAAACCAACGTTGACCGGTATGTATCCTACAACCCTGTGATATTTTCTACCTATCTGTCAAATGAATGGTTGATAGATACTGGAGCTAATGTACATATTTGTGCTGATATTAGTTTATTTGTATCTTATCAACAGAGTCATAGCCTGACTGTGAAGATGGGGAATGCTAGTGCTGCTCAAGTACATGGAGTTGGAAACGTGGATCTGAAGTTCCCTTCAGGACGTATTCTATCTCTGACGAGAGTGCATCATGTTCCCGACATGCGTAGAAATATAATAAGTGGAAGCTGTTTAGTTTCTAGTGGTTTTGAAATTTCGTTCAAGTGTAATAAAGTAGTTCTTATTCACACTGGTACATTCTTTGGCAAGGGTTACTTGTCAAATGGTTTATTTGTTATTAATGCGGATCCCGTTTTGGGAAGTTTGAATAATAATGTTATTCCTACTGTTAATTGTATTGAATCCTCAAATATATGGCATGCTAGACTAGGTCATTTAAACTTTGGTGCTCTTAAGAACATGATGAACTTAGAGTTGATTCCAAAATATACCATAGAAAAGAATTCTAAATGTCAAGTATGTGTGTCTGCTAAACAGATAAGGAAACCATTTCATAACGTTGTTAGGGATTCAGACTTGTTAGATTTAGTACACACTGATATTTGTGAATTTGGTGGTGTGTTGACCAAGGACCAGTTTAGATACTTCATTACTTTTATAGATGATAGTAGTAGATATTGTTATGTTTATTTACTTAGACATAAGGATGAAGCACTTAGTAAATTCATTATATATAAAACTGAAGTAGAAAAACAAACTAGTAAGTTACTTAAAAGATTGAGATCTGATAGAGGTTGTGAGTATACGAGTAATGCTTTTAATGAATTTTGTGCAAACAATGGTATAGTTCATGAAGTTACTCCACCATACACACCTGAGTCTAATGGGGTTGCTGAGCGAAAGAACAGAACATTTAAAGATATGATTAATAGTATGCTTATTAACTCTGGGTTGCCTAAATACATGTGGGGAGAGGCTCTAAATACGGCTTGCCATATTTTGAATAGAGTCCCTCTGAAACACATGGATAAAACACCCTTGGAGTTATGGAAAGGCAGGATGACTAGTCTTAAGTATCTTCGTGTGTGGGGGTGCCTTGCTAAGGTGCTTGTTCCTGAACACAAGAGAAAGAAACTAGGTCCAAAGACTGTTGACTGTATCTTTCTGGGCTATCTTGAAACCACTATAGCTATGAGATTTTTAGTGTTAAAATCTGACATAGATGGTATAGTGGCAAACTCGATAGTTGAATTTCGAGATGCGACATTCTTTGAGGATGTCTACCCTATGAAGACTGGAATACCTGAAACGACTTCTGAGGAAGATCCTACTCACACATCAAGTTCTATTCCTGATCATGTGGAAAAGATGACAAATGTGGGGGCGGAACCTAGTAGTAGCTCTATTCCTAAGGAATTAGAGGAACCAAGGAGAAGTAAGCGTGCAAAAATAGTCAAGGATTTTGGAGGTGATTTCATCACTTACAATATCGAGGACGAACCTTTAACTTTCCGGCAAGCTATGGATTCTTCTGAGTCAAGGCACTGGAAGGGCGCTATCAAGAGTGAAATTGACTCTATTGTTTCCAATGGAACATGGGAGTTGGTTGATCTCCCTCCTGGGTGTTCTACTATTGGGTGCAAATGGGTCTTTAAAAGGAAGTTGAACCCTGACGGCTCAATAGATAAGTACAAAGCTAGACTGGTAGCTAAGGGTTTTAAGCAAAAGGAAGGAATTGATTATTTTGATACATACTCTCTAGTTGCAAGAATGGTAACAATCCGAATGCTTATAGCATTGGCTTCAGTCCATGGTCTTATCATCCATCAGATGGATGTAAAGACGGCTTTTCTTCATGGTGAACTTGAGGAAGAGATTTATATGGATCAGCCTGATGGATTTGTTGCATCAGGCAATGAAAGGAAAGTATGTAAGTTGATCAAGTCCATCTATGGCTTGAAACAAGCTCCCAGAGATTGGCATAAAAAGTTTGATGAAACTATATTGCCTTTCAGTTATAAGATTAATGAAAGTGATAAGTGTGTCTACACTAAAGTTAAAGGTAATGAGTGTGTTATTTTGTGCCTATATGTGGATGACATTTTACTGTTTGGAACCAATATTGAGATTATTAACGAGACTAAAGAATTCTTGAAAAGGCATTTTGAAATGAAGGATATGGGTGAGGCAAGTGTGATTCTTGGAATCAAATTGATTCAGTCCACTGAAGGAATAACCTTGACTCAATCTCATTATATAGAGAAATCTATACTTGAGAAATATGGTTATTCACAGTGTAGAATCGCTAGTACACCTTATGATTCGAAAGTTGCCCTTGTCAAGAATACTTCAGGAGTGCCTGTGTCTCAGTTAAGGTATTCTCAGATTATTGGGAGCTTGCAGTATCTTGCTAACTGTACTAGACCAGATATTTCATATTCTGTGTCTAAATTGGCGAGATATACAAGCTGTCCAAACAGAACTCATTGGGATGCTCTTGATAGAGTACTTAGATATCTAAAAGGCACAATGTACCTTAGTTTACACTACAGGAGATTTCCTGGTGTGCTTGAAGGGTACAGTGATGCAAGTTGGATAGCTAAGAAGTCTGGTTCCAATGGAGTGACTGGATACGTGTTCACCTTGGCTGGTGGAGCAATATCCTGGAAGTCAAGCAGACAGACTATTGTTACTCGGTCTACTTTTGAGGCTGAGTTGTGTGCACTTGATGCCACAGGGACGGAGGCTGAATGGTTACATGGACTTATGTCTGCAATACCTGTAGTAAGCAGACCGCTTCCTGCTATTGCTATTCACTGTGATAGTCGAACAACTATCGACAAGATTAGCAGTAAAAAGCATAATGCTAAAACTAAGAGACACATCCAAGTTAGACTCAAGTCTATAAGGGGTTTAGTGACTGATAGGATCATAGCTATAGAGTTCATAGGAACTCAGAATAATATAGCTGATCCTCTTACTAAAGGACTGGAACCTGCAGTGGTCCTTAAGTCAAGGTTGGGGATGGGATTGTCAACCCATCATAATTCATCAACAGTGGGAACCCAATACACATGAGAGGAGATCCCTTGAAGTGTATTCAATGGGTAATAACAAGCTGTAAGGATGAGTTGGTAGTACCTTTGCTACATAGATGATACTACAGTATCTGAATCTATCCCCTGTAAACCTAGAAGGTACTGACACTGCCAGAAAAGCAAGAGTGTTGAAACTCTGAATGGGATCAAGTCATTTGACGAGATAGAGGCAGTATATCTCTGGAGATGCCCAGCTAAGCGAATGTAATTGTGTGGTCGCAATTAGAGGATAGGGTTAATCCTTGAAGCATTCGACGAACAGGATCGAGACATGACCATTAATGTCTCAAAGTCGTAGATTGGCACCATAACCTTTGACTTGTCGTCGTCTATGGAATATGGTTATACTAAACGGATTAAGATTCAAGGTGAAACATTCCATCTGAGTCCGATAGCCATTGAAGTAGAGGAATTAGGAGGGTTCAAACCCGGAAGGGTACCGACTCTGAAAAACAAGTCATGATGGGAAATTGATCACATTTCTGTATGGATTTGTGGGGGATTGTTAGAAAATTAGGATTTTAGAGCTTAATTTAATTATGTTCTTGATGTTAATCCTGAAATCTAATGATTGGAAATTGTTCAATGATATTTGAACTTAAATTTTCATATATGGTTTTAAGAATTTTCTTAATGAAATCCATATGAAATGAGAGATGAAAGTAGCTTGGAAAAGCTTGGAAAATTTGAGAATGTTTGTCCCACATTGAAATAAATAAAGGGGGTTGTGTGCTTTATATGGTATTACCCACATGAGTAGTATACAACTACTAAGGTGTGTGATGGTCCATTGTGTTGTTGTGTGCTTCACGCGCACACACACGCGCGCCCCGCCCCGCCACGCACCGCACCGCACCGGGTCGGGTCGGGTCGGGTCGAAGGGCGATTTGGGCGAATGTCTCGGCGTCTCGCGTACGCGAGGCGACCTGGGCGAGGATTTTATTTATTTGAGAATTATTTTAATTCGAATTTATTTATCGGTGATTGGATTATTGGGCTGGGTTCTGAAATAGGCTAAGTAGTCTAAATATATTGAACCTGCAAATAATCTGATCTGTAACAAGTTCTGATATAAGAATCAGAACTTAAGAACTGATGAATAAAATCAGAAATTAACAAGTTCTGATATCAGAATCAGAACTTAAGTACTGATGAGTCGAATCAGAACTTAAGTACTGATGAGTCGAATCAGAACTTAACTTAAGTTCTGATAATAATGTGGGTGTTAATGTGAAAAGCTGTTACAAATAATTTAAATTCAAAAGCTGTTCAGTTTTGATTTTTTCATTTATGAATTCAAAATCTGATCAGTTTTGATTTTTTCATTAATGGAGCAGTTTAATTCAGACATTAAGTGTGTGGACAGTTTCATTTTTCCTCTCCTATAAATAGAGGCTAAACTGAATGAATACAACACACTACATTCTCATCTCTTCTCTTCAACCTCTCTGCATTTCTCTCCCATAAGTCCTGAAGTGCTGATATTTTCCGGCGACTGAGGTGCTGGTCGAAGTGGAGGTTTTGTTGCTGCTGTTAACATAAACTCCGAGCTGTTTTATCCTGGTGGAGATATTGCGCACATCCCAAACGCAGCAGGTAGGGGGCAATAATCTCTTCAAGAGCAGCCAGGACTTCGAGCAAGGCCTGGTGACTCAGCTGTGATTATTTTCTTGGCATTTTGTATCTGAAAACCTTTATTTCAGTCACTGTTGAAAGCTATGGTTTCGGGTACATCTTTCTTTCTCTCTTCGTTATTTCAGTTACTGATTTTGTTTACCTGCATGTTTTGTTTTGTTAACTGTGTTCTTGGCCTAAACTTGTTAAATTTTTTATACACTTGCCTCTATGTTGCTATACTTGTTAGTGAGTTTTACAACAGTTTTATTCCTTATATATTGTATTAGAGATTCATATGCGAATTGTGACCAATAATTATTAAATTTTAACTGTTTATTGTTGTATGCTGTTTATTGAAAGTGAGAGTGATGATTGTAAACATTATGATTTACATTGTTAAAGGATTTAATGAATAATAATAGATTAGTTTTAGCAAAACCATGAACTCAAATTAGACATTCATGATTAATGGAAAAATTCTAATTATTGAATTAATTTTTATCATATTTTTCCATAATTTTAATTTATTTACTAAATTAATTAGTAGGTAATGACACGTCACCAGTTTTTTTCACACACTTCTGGAACTTAGGAAGTGTAATCTATTTTAAAAAAATTGTTCGCAGAGTTTTACTGATTTAAAATGAGTTTTTGACAATTTTTTGTTAATTTTAACCAACTTTTACAAATATATAAAATCTACCAATAAAAGCATAGAAATTAAATAAAAGAAATTTAAAATCACTATTCTATACACCAAAATTCTATAAAGTTTGTTTTTTTTCAATTTTTTAGCAAACATAATCAAAATCTATTTTTTTTTTAAATTACAAATCACTTGCACGAATTTTATTTAAAAGGGCCCTATCCGAGTATCCGACCCAAAAATATAAGCACGCCCCTCTCTGTTTTGCTCTCTCCTTGCCTTTCCATCGGCGTCAAGGTATGTATTTGTACGATTACAACTCAATACACGTGTATGTATATATGTATATATATGAACCTAACAATTGCTGCTGAAAGAAATTGATATATATGATTGAATTAGCTTAGGGTTTGATTGATCCATGAGTTTGTAGCTGTACTGCCAATTTAATTGATTTTCCGAAACAGTTTCTGTCAATTCGTTTGTTTTGAAATTAATCGTTGCCCAATTAAACCGTTATTATATCTGTGAATTTCGACTCGTAGATCTTGTAATTTAGGCGCACCGTACATATGACTACTGCTAGCCAAGTATTTGCGGAAATTGTAGGTTAGTACTTTGTTATGAAAACGTGAAAGACTGTTATGCCTATGTAATTGGATTATTGTAGGTATTTAGTTCAATTGGCTACTTCAGTAGAAAACCTTGAAGAGAATAAACTCGCTAATTGTGTAGTTCCTTGTTGTCTTCAGTTATTTTGTTCATAGATATCGAACTTTATGGCTTCCGGAAACAGTTTTGTGCATAACTTAAGTGCTCTGCCCACAATGACATTCTATTATTCTATGTATATCTTTGCACCTCGACGACGCGCACGCGTCATTAAATTTTTATCTCAATTTTTTTAAACAAAGAATTACTACCTATTTTTTATAACCTCATCTAGGACTAGTAGTAACAAGTTAGCTAGTGTATGCATTTGGTTTTGAATTTGAATTTGAAGAATCCGAGGAATCAAACTAGATTTAATCAGAAAAGCTATTAAACAATTTTATCTATTGTTTACATTGTACATTTAATAAATTGACCTGTCGTTTGTCTTTGTTTGATTGATTAGTGTTGTCAGTTTTGTGGTTTAGGTTTGTAGTACACAATTAATTCAATTGTTTGGATTGTATATATGAACAATGTATTAACTGTTGATCTTAGCTTGTTTTATTGATTTGTGTTTGTTTTGATTGTTATATATACAGCAATTTACAATTCACAACCTGGGATTTGAGTTTGAAGAAAAGGAGGAAGCATACTAGAAGGTGATACATTGATATCTAAGTTGTCATTTGTATCTGTACACATCAATGACTCAGTTTGATTAATTGGTTTGTGTTGTTAATTTCGAAGGTTTTAATGTTTATTTTCTAATTGACTGATTATGTGTGCTGGATGCTTTCTATTACTTTTCTAGGTTTTATTTGTGCTTGAGAAGATATGGCTGAACGTAAAGTCTTAAATAAATATTATCCACCGGATTTTGATCCGGCAAAGATACCGAGGAGGAGGCAACCGAAAAATCAACAGATTAAGGTACGGATGATGCTTCCCATGAGCATCAGATGCAATACATGCGGAAATTATATCTACAAAGGGACCAAGTTCAATTCTCGAAAAGAAGACGTAATTGGAGAGGTAATTATATGTATATGTAAATATATCTTGTTTATGCTATTCTTCATCTCACAACATAAATTTTATGAGCACTAGTAGCCCACAGTTGCATTTTTAAAAAGGTCAACCCAATTTTTTGTTTATATAGTTGTGTACTACTATAATCCAATAGGATAAAAAGCAAGTCATCGCAAAGGTTTTAAGGATAGTATAAAAGCTCACCATTGGGAACCCATGAAAGTGAACATTGTTACTAGTCAAAAACTGTTGCTTAAGCATGCCTATTAGGAAAGCACAAAACCAAAAAGCCCATAAAAGCACGCGTCTATGAAAATGAGAATGTTGACCAGATATGAACAAGATTTTTAAATGTTGGGCCGTATATATCGTACTTTATTGGGCTTCATATAATACTTTTGGTACTGGATACCTACTATGGTACCATTTAGATCAAGTCATAATCAAGAGTGAATTATACAACCAAAGGAGATTAGATGAGGTAGAATAAGGGTGTTGAACATGAGACTGAAGAGGCGGAGATTGAATTTTTGGAGAATAAGTATCTCGTGCTAACTACAATGAGAATTTAAAATGAAAATACCAACTAGAACTAAGTAGATGTTGATGCCCAAATTTATTTTTTTAGCTTAGTTTTTTCAATAAAATGAAACTTGAACATTGATTTTGCTTTGAACAATTTAGTTTACCCTCGGTTTTATAGTTATTTGTACTCCCTCCATCCCATAATAGGAGTCTGTTTTCAAATTTTTACTCTTGTTAAGAAAACATTCATTTGATGATACATTTCCACTTATACCCATCTTAAATGCATTAACTTCGTAAGAATATGAACTATTTTAGACTCTTACTCTTTATTATGTTTTATACAATTTTCAAAAACGGTACCTTTGAAAAAAAATCACATATTTGTATTCGATGTTGGAAATAGAAATGTATAATAGGAAAAAAATTCTCAAAAGAGACTACTATCGCGGGACGGAGGGAGTAGCATGTTAAGTCTTTACACATATTCATATTAACATATATAGAACACACACACAGTGTATATCAATTTATTTTATAGCATCTTCATTTCGAAATGCCCTCAGCTTCATTTTGAGATACGCTGTGCTTTTCTGTTTAGAAGCATTGGAAAGAACATCCACAAAGCTAGACGCGTGTTTCTTTTCTCTATCACAATATTGCAAAAATTTGGGAAATCATGCAGTATGCTTCCACCTAAGAACACTGCCATAAAAGTATATAAATGTACTTCAAGATGAAAGTAGTTGCATCATAAAGTCTTTCATGACATTAAAAGTCCAACATCTAGCAAGTTTGTAGAGATTACTGCTAGTAGTAATGATAATCTGCATGACTAACCTAGTAACCTTTGTTGGTGGCTAGCAGTTGGAAAGAGAAATTGATGGAAGGCTATGAGAAGTAAAAAAGAACATTGAACTCTAACTTAATAACTATCAGTCAGAGATAGATTGAGTTTTACCGCAGGAGTTAAATTGTAATTAATCTACCCAGATTGTTCTGTGTTTCTAGTGTGTAATACCCCAATTTATTCTAAACTTATCCTTAATTCGGGTACCTATTGGCTGTCCAGGCCCGTTCAAAGTAAAATTCAGTCGAGAATGTAAAATTGAAGCCTTAAAAGAATTCAGTTGTATGAGGAATTATTTTTTGTGCTGTATTAAGGCAATATTATTAGTGTTATACCTTCTTATATTGCTGCTATATTTTTTTTGAATAAAGAATTAGTTTGTTCTGTTTTCCCCCCTTTATGCATCTCTAGGAATCACTGACATGTGCACATTTCCTTGGCATCTTTTGCAGACATATCTCGGAATCCAAATATTTAGGTTTTATTTTAAGTGCACCAAGTGTTCTGCCGAGATCACTATGAAAACAGATCCACAAAATTCTGATTATGTGGCAGAGTCAGGTGCATCACGAAACTTTGAGCCGTGGCGTGCGGAAGATGAGGTGAGCATTTAGCTCCGTGGAGCTGCATATATTATAATATGGTATCTAGTAACTGACTTATGTAATGTTAAAATTATGTTAGGTAGCAGATGAAGACAAACGGAGAAGGGATGCTGAAGAGATGGGTGATGCGATGAAATCTCTGGAGAACCGAACTCTTGACTCGAAAAGAGAAATGGACATTCTTGCTGCACTGGATGAAATGAAGTCTATGAAGGTATGTCTTTGGATAATACGCATGTACTGCTTTGCACACAAGCATTGTTTCTCAGGTCTTATGTTTATGCTATCACTAGCACATAGTGACTTCATATTCACATCATCAACATCTTTAAATTGCAAAAGGGCTTAGAATACTAGTTGCACTTATTTAAGCATAACTAGTCATCATTTGACCAAGCAAACATGGGCTTGTAGAGGTTCCACTTATCTTAATAAAACTGTAAGTTGATTTCATCATCAGTAACAGGGAGTGTGTTTGGTGTGCTTAAGTTCTTGTGATCTTTTGTCGTGGTTGTGTTTATTTTTTTAGCTCCCATAATATAATCTTGACACTAATATGTTTTCTTTGTTCTGTTCAGTCACGACACGCAACAGTTAGTGTGGATGCTATGCTCGAGGCCTTGCAGCGGTCAGCTCCAGAAGAGGTATTTATAGATTGAATAGACTTTAGTGCATATATTTAATCGGAATAAGAAAGAATTGGCACTGATAAAATATTCAAGTGTTGTATTATGGTTTATAAAACACTTTTTACTTAATTTTAATTTTAATTTTTGTGTACTTTTACTACCATGAACGACTATGTAACATTTAGACTGTTGTAGTTACAGGACGAAGACAAGTTGGTAGAAGAGGATGAAGCTCTTATAAAATCAATATTTCAAGTGAGTAGCTTAGAAGTCCATTTTCTTGCTTCATGATATTGCTTTTTTTGATGTGGACTCCTGGATTACATACGATTTTTGCTCATTACCAAATTTTCATTTAAGGGATCAAGAGAATATGTTAAAAGGATTAATGATGAAGATTTAGAAGATGACGAGGATTTAACAGAATCGGCCGCTGAAAATGGCGAATCTTCAAATAGTTCAAAGGTATGATATTTTCTGACGTTGTGGTGTATTATACATGTGTAAAAATGTCATATTACAGACACACATTACAATATTAAAATTTTAAACCATGTCTTGCTTGCCAAAACGTTGAGTTGCTCATTAATGAATTACTCCCATCACAAAATATATGCCAAAAAGTGTATTGCACTCCATTTTGTACTAAATTAATTATTGTATTTAAGAACTAGAATACAAGGTATATATGCATGTATACTTGATACTTAGGTGGAAGGATTTTGTCGAAGGCACTAGTAAAATAGTAGAAGCAGATGAAATTTGATCGTTTCCTGCAAGAAAATATATGCTTTCGCTTGCAAAGCAAAATGTTGTGGTCAGGTTTTGGTATGTGATTAACATGAAGGTAATTGTGTGTTAAAATGAATGGAATTTTGGTACAAGTCTAACTAATATATGAAAAGGAAAAAATAGCTAGTTATAGACTTTCTCTTAGTTTATTCAGCATACTATTTTCCCGTAGTTCATATGGCTCAAATATCTATCGCCAGAAGCATATCTGCGTGTGGGATGGAATTGTACTTGTGCTATCTATTTTTTTTGCTCTTAACATATGCTTATGCCTTCTAGAAATCTAGGGCTGCATATTTACTGAAAATAGAATTCTAGTGCTGCATATTTACTAATAATAGGCATATTACTATTAGCAATTTGCAACAGTCTCCTCACCACCACGTGCATTTTCTTTCAGTCATCCTTTTTAAATATAAATTTTATTTAAACATGTTTCAAGAAGTATTTCCCAAGTTTTAATTATTTCAGGTGTCTAATTAAAGTGTTCTAATTTTATCTTGTACAGAGAAGAAAGGTTTCTGAAGAATCGATTGGTAATCCTACAGACCACCTGACAAAAATCAGTACTCTTGACGTATCTAAAAGCAAAGGTAGGTACCCACTCTGTCTCTCTGTTCAGAAGCACCTACTCTCCAACATATTATCTGTGATGTGTTTGAAGCACGCACTCTCTGAGTTTTTTTGCGCTAGTCAATATATGTGCTAGAGGATTGTTTTGATAACGTGTCTTATAATTTTAGAAGGGAAAGAAGCAATATTACCTCATAGTGTATGTATGTTTTACTTGTAGTTGCAGGAACTATGAAACCATTTTGCCCCTTTTTGATAGAGGTGAATGGATGCCACGCATTCATGTCATTTTTTTTACAATTGTTACTTGGTCACATCATATCTTTAATCATCTTAGCGAGTCTTTATACATCTTGGCGAGAGTTGGACTATCAACATAACGAGAGGACTGAGGTTTAAGAATTAACAATTGGCCAAATCTATGTAGTATTTTTATAAAATACTTTGTATCTGTCAGTGTTAATTTTGTAATCTTTACTCTCTCAGTAACTATGTGATTGAGGTTTTCTCAATCTATCTTTTCTTATATTTTCAAGAAGTAAGAACAATAATAATGAAAATGTACTCATGTCCTGTTCCGACCCCTCTGTCCAACATTGTAATTTAAATAATTCGCCTTGTTTACCATAGTAATCCTTGACAAACAAGTAAAGTTATGACATGAAAGGATCAATGATTATTAAAGCTATTTTATTAAGTAAGACACTATCTTCACCATACTGAACTTCTAATTGCTATGTTACCATATCTGCTTACGTTTGTACCGCTCATCCTTATAGTGTTGCCAAGCCAATCGTTCAAATTATTACCGTTTTCATGGGTAAGGACTAGAAAGACTGTTACGATACTTATTTTTTATGTTTATTAAAAATTTATTTCTCTAAGGTATATAGGGGGGGGGGTGTTGTCTTGTAGCTTGTAGGTGTTGCCAAGCCAATCGTTCAAGTTATTACAGTTTCATGGGCAAGGACTAGAAAGATTGTTACGATACTTGATTTTTTATGTTTATTAAAATTTATCTCTCTAAGGTATATAGGGGGTTTGTCTTGTAGCTTGTAGGTCTTGCCATCACATGGTTTTTGCCTGAGGGAAAGGTAGTACTTGATTTCATATTCAAGTAATCATAATGGATGGATTAAATGATCTCGTAAAGTTTATCTGTTTATGTGCAAGTTAAATTTTCAATTCGTATAATATCAATGAGTAAATTTAGTCATCGAAATGTTAGTCCGCCAATTCTGGAATCTTTTTGGAATGCTAACATATATCATATGCATAATTCGCAGATAGTGCTCCTGGTCGCAGTACTTTCATTTTCAAGTCCTCGACAGTCAAAGTTTCAGTAAAAAAGAAACCTGTGGGTTCAGAAAAAGATGAGAACAAACAGGAGGGGAAGCAGAAAGATAGCACTCAACATGCTGAGGAGAAGGGCAACATTCCAAGCAATGGATTACTATCTCTGGGCCAATATGACAGCGATGCTGAAGATGATCTGTGAAGTGCTACAACAAAACTGTTATCGAATCAAATATGATATTTTTAGTTTCAACATTTGTATATTGGTTCGCTGTTAAGTTTTCTGTCCCTCCCAAGATACTATCCAGATTACATGACACGTTTTAAAGTGTTATCAAAATGCTTGGAGTGTCTTTGCTAATGAAGTAAAGTATGCATTCAGATAAAGGATAATTACTTGTATTTGGCCAAAACAGATATGTTTATTTAGACATTGTGATATCTGATGAAGATAGTTGCAAAATAGTCGTGGTAGTTCAACGATAATTGTCTATTGACAAAGCCAGATCTTTTCCTTCAAATATAGAAAAACTTCATAATTTCATTTTGAGCGCCGCTAGTGCAACGTTACAGGTATTTATTATTTTTCTTAATTAAAGATTAATGGTGAATAAATTTAGCATTTTAAAATTGTGACATAATAAGCATAACTTTTTGAATTCAAATTTCGTAATAGACTCGTTTGGTAATATTAACCCACGAAAACCCCTTGCACTTTACTTTTATCCTGACCTTCTTGAGCAAAAATGCATTTAATACTAGAGAATTCTTGAATTACATTTAAAATTATTCAAATGCATTAAATCTCGATAAATTAGATTAATTAATAATTTTTTGTAGTCCCGACCCGAATCCTTTAATACAAATTAATAATTCGCTAAATTTATAAGATAATAATTTTTCATTAAAATATATAAGTCCAATATAATATATAAATTAATAATTTTATCTTATGTCAAAATTATATTTTTGTTCAAATGGGCCATTTAAAATAAGACTCTAATGTAAACTTACTTTTTTTTTTGAAATTGATTTATCTATATATTGTATCATTTGTAGGGTACTATGTACATATTGCAATAGAAAATGAAAAATATGTACAAAAATATAATATTTTTCTGTTTTAAGTGTCCAAAATGTCGTTCTCCGCGAGCTCCTGCCTTAAATATCCAATAAATACGCACATTCAATATTCGTATTAATTTTTTTAAAAAAAATATGAAGTGTGTGGTGCAAGATATGCCTAAATTTTAACAAGACTAAGTCAAATTAACAACCCCAAGTAAGTTGTATTGTAATCTTAGTTTACATTTTTTGTACTTGTAACATTTAAAATCTGTAAAAATGTCAAAAGAGCAGACTTGAGTCTTTTTCTTTAAATAGTATAAAGCCTAATAATTCTATCTGAAAGAAGATCAAGAAGATCATGCCTCAGAAGAATTATGAAGAAGTTTGAAGTTGAATAAATCTGTTTTGGGAAAAATGTTCTAAGTAAAGATATCTACAAGTTACGGATTTAGTTTATAGAGAAGTCATTCGAGAACTCTATAATGACTTATAGAGAACTCAGGACAGCTACTAGAGAACTCAGAGATATCGACAAGTCAAATTGAAGACATGAAGATTGGAGATATCGACAAGTCAATTCTTCACTAGAGAACTCAGAGTTATCGACAAATAAACATTCATTAGAGAACTCTGAGTTATCGATAAGTCAAAATTGACTAGAGAACTCTGAGTTATCGATAAATCGATAAGTCAATAAATTACTAGAGAACTCAGAGATATCGATAAGTCAAAGTGAAGATATGAAGATTAGAGATCTCGATAAGCCAAATTCTCTTATAGAGAACTCAGAGACCTCTAAAAGTCAAATCAACTATGGAGTGTTCGAGATCTCGATAAGTCATTATACTTATCGAGATGTCAAGATCTCTATATGTCTAACTGGAGATCTCGAGGTAAAATCTCAAAGTACAAATTGCAGACCAGTTCAATATCCAAGATTAACAATCAACAAACAATCCAAATTGGATTGACAAGTCTACAAAAAGCAGCTTGAAGAGTGTGCAAGATCAAGAGTGAAGATTAACTAACAAAGGAAGATCAAAGTTAACACAGTATGCAAAGATATGCTAAACCAGAAATGGAAGATATATTTTTCATAAAATGTAAATGATTAGTGACAGTTTATCAAAGTGAATAGCATATCTTATTGTACACTGTGTAAACCAGCAGTTAAATAAAATATAAAGTTAACACTGGTCCTTTGTTAGGCAGTAACAATTTAGATAATAAAATCTTGTAATTCTCTCAATTAGAAGCTAAGCTCTTTATCAACAAAGAGCCTAGAAATTTTGTAGTAAAACATTCTTAATTTTAATATAAAATTATGTGAGTTTTGAAAGATCTGTGTTCACTGTTATTGATTGTTTGAATTTCAGTATTAACACATATCACTGCAAGATTACATTTACTTTGTTCAAACCAGAATACTTCAAGAAAAGCACAAAAACACCAAAAACACATTCACCCCCTCTGTGTGTAATTCATTTCCCAACACAGCGTTCCCTTTTGACGTTACTAAGAACACGCGTCATAAAGATGCGTATTCAAAATAAAGTAAAAAAAAGGAACACTTATGTTTTAATTGTTCTTCACATTTTAAAAAAATAAATACGTATATGTGAAATACGTATTCGGTGGGCATTTAGGGCACCCTCTAGCGCGTACATGTACTTGGGGCATATCACTTTAAAAGTGAGTATTTTGATTTTTCACCCAAATAAAATTAAGGACATGCGATCCGCTCTGTTATCTTCACCTTCATCTTTTTTCTTATTTAGCATAACATTTGTTTGTACATCGTCCATCAATTATGACCATGTTTCATATTTATATGAATAATCAATAACCTTTTCGACATCTATTACATTACGATTATTAATAATCTTATTGACATATATATTTGTAAATATATGTTAAAAAAATCAAAAATGATATACATAACAATAAATTAATAAATTATTAATATATATTAATACTTTATTAATTTATCAATTAAATAATATTTTTGATTAATTAATAATTCTCACCGATCTCAAGGGTATCAATTTATCGAGATTTACATGTATGCTTGAATTGTATTATTAAACACAATAATTAATTTTAAAAAGGTAGTGATTTTGCACTTACTTTCAGAAATTTTAATATCAAAATTTCCCCTTTCAAATAAGTAGGATTAAAAAAAATAACATAGATTACAAAGAAAGATATATTATAAAACATGATTAACCAAGTATTAAAATAATATTATTTATTCAAAAAAACCAAGTATTAAAAAAGTGGTAACAAATGAACACATTAATTTGGATAATTGGTTGTTTTGGAGCCCGTAAATTTTGGTTATAACTTATGATATATATGGATATCGTTGGATACGACCAAATTTGATTAGGTGCGACATGATACAAATGTAATTCAGATTAAGTTCAGACTAAATTCATTTTTTTTTAATTTTTTTATTATGCGACGTTTAAAAATAGTTTATTATTAATTTAATTTTTTTTCAATATAATATGATATACTTTGTTTTTAAAATTTTTGATCAAACATTTATAATTTTTTTACATAAAATTATTCTTATATACAAATAATACTTTTAAAGAAGAGATGGGTTAAATGTTAATGCGTATCGTTGAAATTATAATAACTAAAATACATTTTCTTTTATCTTTTTAGATAAGTCATAATAATACTACAATACAAAGACACTGCATAGCACCTAAAATTACTTAATCTTCAATTATTATAATTTTACGATCTGCTTCCGCTTACTGCGCCGCATTTGAGGTGCTGCCAATCTCAAAGTTGCAAGTATTCGCCCCAAAGACCACAGATGAACCTGCAAATGATGATGGGAGATGAGGACTAAGGCCGTTATCAAGGTCCAATACTTCTCCAAGTTGATTGAAAGGGTGAGGCACACCAACCAAGCCATTAAAGTTACGAAGGCCATGTTCTGCTAGATAGAGAGGAGCTATGTTCCTTGTCGACACAACATATGTGATCTTGCAGCTTCTTGGTTGTTATTCATCCTTCAAAACACGGTTATACTTTGCATGCAACATATTGATCTGTTGAACAACCACTGTTATGCCTTTTCTTTCCAGATCCTTTTTATTTTGATCATTAAACAAGTCAAAAGTCTACATTTTTGTCCCCTTTTTTGCCAGCTTATCTGTTTCATCATTATATCTCCTTGAGAAATTAATAAAAATTATAATGCATATCTGACCATAATCCTAGTATTTGATTTCTTTTCATAGCTTCAATAGCAGCTATAGAGTCCGAATAAACCCCGATCGAAAGGCGCTTGAGATGGGAATTGCATACTATGGACAATATATTCTACTCCCTCTATTTTTTTATATAATATTTTAGATTTTTCATCAGGACTAAGGAGTGTCATTATTATGGTCTAATATTCATTACTTTTCCTTCTTTACTCTTACACCCGTGCACATTCTCTTTTAATTATCAATTAATACTATAATTATTGTTATGATTAAAGTAACGTCAAAACACATTTCAAAAATTAACCTCTCATCTTCATTTTGAGTTTTTTACTCCCTCTTATCTTTATTTTGAATTTTCATTTTTAGTAATTTTAATTTTTCTCTAAAATTTTCAATCTCCCTCCCATAAAATTTCAAAGATTTTTATCTACCTCCATAGCTTCACCTCAACTAGGTTATATATACTGTTTTTTTACCTTACAATAACACTGAAGATAATATTAATTTTTTTTTAAAAATCATGGGTAATAATTATAATATTGATTTAAATATGTCATTGAGTTGGTGGGAAAATATCTTAACAAATTTTTCAACAAACACCCCCAACAAGCAGAAGGTTCTTATTTGCAGGTCTTGGTAGATATTTAGTTTTTTTATTGTCAATCCAACCTTGTTTTACTTGTTTTGGATTTATAATGTTTATCGTTATACATTATTTTATGATTGATTTTTTTTTCTTATTTTTAGAGAAGAACAATCATTTCCACCTGAAGAGGTTAATTCACATGAACATCATTCAGATGAATTTTTTTACGATCATTCTCAAATAGATTTAAATAGCTCTGATAGTAAGTTTCATAATAAATAATTATATATATTTGCATGGATACATTATTCTTGTAGCTAGCTATATTTTTCTTAAGAATACAAATATAAGCATGCATAGAAAAGTATGGTCATGTGTATTTATATATTTTTATTATCAAAATTCTTTTTTAGTAGAAATTTTATGTGAAAAAATTAAATTTTATTAGACATTTTACTTAAATTATATTTGTAGGAATTTTTTATTCTACTTTGACGGAGTAGTAATTTTCTTTCATTTGTATATTTTTTTTGTCAACATTACTTTTACGTAGAAAAATTACGTAGAAATTTTATATAGAAAAATTAGATTTTAGTAGATATTTTACTTAAATTACTATATTTGTAGGAATTTTATTATTATTCTTTGATGAAGTATTAATTTTCTTTCATATATTTAGTGTTTTTAAGTATTTTAGAGTGTGCTAATAAGATTACATGTTAACTCAATTTTTTTTTGTATCACATGTGGGAGTGATTTTCTAGATACAGACTCTCTATTTAATGATGACCATATGTTTGATACAATTAAACTTTTATCTTCAGAGAGTAACAATACATATTTTAGTTTCACTTTTATTTTACTTTAAAATTTTATATATTTTTGATATTTTTAATTTTTTTATACTTGTTCAGGTGAAACAGAGGTTGGTGAAGATGAAAAATTAGTAAAAAAGAAGAAGAATAACTACAAATGATTAAAGACAAGCTATTTATGTAGTTTTGTTAGAAAAAAGTGCTAATAGAAAATGTTAGGAAATGAATAACACACAGAGGGGGGTGAATGTGTTTTATTGTTTTTGGGCTTTTCTTGAATGTTTATGGTTGAACAAAGTAAATTAAATCTTGTAGTAGAATGTGTTCATGCAGAAATTAAGCTTGCAGAAAATAAAGAACACAGATCTTTAAAACTCACTTAATTATATATTAAAATTAAGACTGTTTTGCTAAAAAAATTCTAGGCTCTTTGTTGATAAAGAGCTTAGCTTCTTCTTGAGAGTGTTACAAGAAATTTTATCTAAATTGTTACAACTGACTAAAGGAGCAGTGTTAACTTTATAATTCAGTTAACTGCTGGTTTACACAGTGTACAATAAGACATGCTATTAGCTTTTCTAAACTGTCACTTGTCATTTCTATTTATAGAAAAATAGATCTTCCATTTCTGGCTTAGCATATCTTTAGCATCCTGTGATAATTTTAATCTTCCTCTGTCAGTTAATCTTCACCATTGATCTTGCACATTCTTCAAGCTGTTTTTTGTAGACTTGTCAATCCAGCTGGTCGGATTGTTTGTTGATTGTTTATCTTGAATATTGAACTGGTCTGTGATTTTGTACTTTGAGAATTTTACTCGAGAACTCCAATTAGGCATATAGAGATCTTGACATCTCGATAAGTATAATGACTTATCGAGATCTCTAATGCTCTAGTGAATTTGACTTATAGAGGTCTCTGAGTTCTCGAATGAACCTTTAGCTTGTCGAGATCTCTCAGCATCATGTCTTCACTTTGTCTTGTCTACAACTTAGAGTTCTCAAGTGAATTTTGACTTATCGATATCTCTGAGTTCTCTAGTAGACTTAGACTTATCGATATTTCCAATCTTCATGTCTTCTTGACTTGTCGATATCTCACTGAGTTCTCTAGTAGCTTTTCTGACTTCTCGATAAGTCATTTAAAGTTCTTGAATGACTTTTCTATAACACTAAATCTGTGACTTGTAGAGATCCTGACTTAGAATATTTTTATCCAAATAGATTTATTCAACACCAAGCTTCTTCACGATTTTTCTAAGGCATGATCTTCTTGATCTTCTTCCAGATAGAATCCTCAGGCTTGATACTGTTTCAGGAAAAAGACTCCAGTCTGCTCCCTTGCATTTTTACAGACTTTAAAGTGTTACAAGTACAAATACAAACTAAGATAACAATACAACTTACTTAGGGTTGACAAAATATCTTAGTCTTGTTAAAGTACAGACATGTATTTTACAACAATCTCCCCCAATTTGTGAGAAGATTGCTTAACATAAATTCATGCCTATTAACATGACTAACCCCAAGTTTAAAATGATGGAAGATAAAATTAATACATAAAGCTCGATAGAATTACAACTTGTACAACATAAGATTCACAATGTTCAATGTTTACAAGTATCAGGTAAAGACTGTTTTTGTGTCTGCTTCTTCTCTAAGTTTATCCTTCAAGTGGTCAAGAATTTCAAGTTCTTCTATGATAGGTGTTCCACTTAGAGCTTCTATAAGTTTTTGTCTTGCTGCCTTAGGATAACCATTGTCTAGAAACTCTATGCAGAATCTTGAGAATCCACCAGCTTTGATGTTTAGAAATCTCCCATCTTTGGAAATTCTGCTCATTCCTTTTGCTTTCAACTCTTCAGATCTTTTTATGTACATATCTATTTCTTCATCATGCCTCCTTCTTCTTTCTTCATCTTCAGCCTCATTTCTTTTCTTTGTTTCCTCCCTTACAATCAACCATTCAGCTAGAGCTGATCTCCATGCCCTTGTAGCAGTATCATTGTCCTTTAACAAACTTATCACTCTCTTAATTTCTATGTGAGACAAAGAATCCATTAAGTTTTTGCCAAGAAGAGTGAAAAGGGATACAATCCAGACTCTAACAATTTCCTCAGCTAGATGTTGGAATTAGTCTTCATCTGAGGTGCACCAATTTAGAGGTAGAAAGTCAGATTCTTTAAAGCAATTCCAGATGGCCCTTTCAGTGACTTCTTCTTTCTTTGTAGACTTGACTTTCTTAGATTTTCTCCCAACAGATTTGTGCTTGAATTTTAGTGAAGGTTTGGCTAAAGGTAGGGTTGTCATTTTCTTGAGATTAGTTTGGCTTGAGGTGATTGGAATTTTTAGGAAGGAGTTGGCTATTTGTTTGTACATAAATTTTGGCTTTGAGATTAGAGGTGGTTTGATATTTGAGATAATTGATGTTTTAGGTTGAGTTGAGGTTTGATCTGGCTGTGTTTGGATTTTTAGGGTTTTATGTGGTTCTGAGCCATCATGAAGCTTTTTGCTTCTCCTCTCACTTCTTCTCTTCTTTTCTTCATCTTTCTTGTCATTCTCCTTCTTCTTCTCTCCACTCTTGCTGCCAGATGGCTTACTGGATTGACTTGGATTTGAGCCAGAAGGACTCTGATCATCTTTCTTCTGCTCATCATCATCCAAATCATCCTTATGGATCAGTATTTTGGACAAGTTGGCTTCTGCATTATCCAGATATCTCCTTAGTAGCTTTATCATTTCCATATCATCATTGTTCTTGTTTTTCTTGGTTTTTAAACCAGTTCCAAGGATCATGATAAGCTTCTTGTTACTCATGACACACTGTTTGGGGATATTGAAATGTTTGAATTGTTTGGTGTTTGGACAAATATATGATATACCCTTGCTTGTCTGTAGATATGCTTCAGAAAAGGCAGCCACTTGAGCATCTCTCAAATCAGTTAATAACATGGTATCTTCACGAGTTACAGTTTTAACTTTGCTGATAGAGATATCTAACTCAGATACCCTCCTTGAGACAAGGTAATTTTGGGACACCTGCATATATCTGTCTGTCCCTAAGTCATTTGCATTGATCACTATTCTCTTGTGCAGAACGTTGTCCTGATTGACCATGATCACTCTTATGAAATTAATTTTCTTGTCCATGGCCTTTTTTATGTGAAGTGATTGTTGTTGAGAGAAACTTTTAAGGCTTTGAGTAATTTATCAAACTCTCTGCTTAGACTAGGTCCTTCAGTAGCCCTAATAAGTCTCTCCATGTCAAGATCAACTTCTTTAGACAATTTCTTTTCAGCACCCTGGACTTGTTGTTGAGATGACCTTGATTGTGCCAATCTAGCCTCTATCTCCCCCTTAGTCTTGTTCACAGGCATGGGGAAGGGAGTAGGAATTTCAGGCCTTACTTGTTCAGGTAGAGAAGGTAGTGGTATGTTGAGTTTGGCCATGATGGCTCCCAAAGCTATAGAATTTTGCATTTGAAGATGCTTATGGAAGTCCACCAGGGTTTGGATATCTGTTTGTTGGCTCTTGATAAGAGATGTCAAGGCCTGAACTTGTGCAGTGAGAGAAGAGTTGGAGTCTTGCAGTGCTGTGACTTGACCTTGTAGAGACTGAATTTTCAGATTTGTTGAAGTGGATCCAGGATGATAAAAGCTGCTAGATGTGCCAAAGTGTTCTTCCACAGCCTGTTTGATCCCTTCCATTAGCAAAGATGAAGGCTTATATCTGCTCTGGTGAAGTTGATCCAGCGGGACCTTGGTCTCATTTGAGTGAGTATTTGTTGCTGGACCACTGTATGGAGATTGGCGAAAGATAGTTTGAGGTTTTTGACTTCCTTCTCAATAGAGGTGTTGTGCATATGTTGTGTACTTGATGATTACATAAACAAAACATCTAAGTAGATTTTACTTAGTGAAATTATGTAGCACTCGACGGATAAGAATTCAGTCCCGACGGATAACTCATTATAGTCCCGACCGATGATTAACTTATTATCCATCGAGTGAGTAGCTTATGTAATAATAAGTCTGTAGCACAGTTATGTATGCACCTTTATATAGAATCTGTAGTAGCATATAAGTCATGTTGACTTTAACTAAATATGCAGAATAGGTTGATTAATTGTACATAAATGATGTCTTGTAATTCTGCATAAGTGAAATAGAGTCAAGTGCCAAAATAGCTACCGAGGATGATTAACAAAGCCATCGACGGATGATCAAATGACTATCAACGGATGTTTAATATAGCAGTCGACGGATGATCAATTAAACCATCAACGAATATTATGAAAGTCGACGGATGATCATATGAATAATTCAAACAGCAGTTGAACAGTGAAAGCTGACACACAGCCGTCGAGATGTATACAAACACACTGTGGAAGCCCATTAACTGGGTAATAGAGGACGAAAAGTAGCAAAGCTTAAGACTGATAGTTTTTATATTTGTTCAGTCTTTTTGACTTTGTAATCTTGGTGTTATATAAACCAAGAGTGTAGCAAATAGAAAAATAACTGAGATAGCTGAGAAACACAAAAACAGAGAAATCTTTATAAGCAGAATTATTAGCATTTCCTGTATTCACAGTAGTTCTATTTGTAAGCAGCTGTGAGCATTCCTGCACACAGAGTCCTCTCGATATATTATATATATCTATGGTGGAATTGTTTAAATCCACCAGAAAGTTTTTAAAGACTCTTGTTTTTAATTACTTATGTTTTGATTCAATTAAGTTTCTATTCCGCATTGTGCTAATCAAAACATTATATCTATATTCGAGTTGAACATTTTTATTTCGGGAAAAAGGTTCAAGAATTCCATTCAACCCCCCTTCTGTAATTCTTGCTATATTGCTAAGGGACTAACAATTGGTATTAGAGCAAGCTCTTAATCTACAAAGAGTTTAAAGATCAAAACAATTCAGCAAGATGAACAAGAAAGATGTTGGAGTCAAGATTCCTTTTCTTGATAAAGATAATTACCATCATTGGAAGGTAAAGATGCATCTTCATATGCTTTCTCAAGATGAGGCCTATGTGGACTGCATAGAAAGAGACCCTCATGTTCCAATGAGAGCTGCAACATGAAACGAGCCATCTGTTCCAAAGCCAAGGCATGAATGGTCTGATCCTAACATTGAACAAGTCAGGAAAGATAAAAAGGCCATGAACATTTTGGTTCAATGGAGTTGATGCAGACATGTTTGATAACATTATCAACTGCAAAACTGCCAAGGAAGTTTGGGACACAATACAGATAATTTGTGATGGCACTGAGCAAGTAAGAGAAAATAAAATGCAGCTCCTGATTCAGCAATATGAGCATTTCACAATGAAGAAAGTGAGTCACTGACATTTTTAGTAGATTCCAAAAACTACTAAATGCTCTTAAGTTGCATGGAAGAGTCTATCAGACTAAAGACTCCAATCTGAAATTTCTCAGATCTCTTCCAAAGGAATGGAAACCAATGACAGTCTCATTGAGAAACTCACAAGATTTTAAGGAGTTTACTTTGGAGAGACTGTATGGCATTCTGAAGACCTATGAGCTTGAGATAGAGCAGGATGAAAGAATGGATAGAGGAAAGAAGAAAGGAGGATCCATTGCACTAGTTGCTGATCTGGAAAAGGAGAAGGAAGTGAAGATGGAAGCTGTAGAATCAACTTCAAAGGTCTGTGAGAATAAGGGTAAGGGGCTAGCTGCAGAAAGTGAAGAATCATTAAGCCAAGATGACATGGAGGAAATTGATGAGCACCTAACATTTCTTTCAAGGAGATTTGCCAAGCTCAAGTTCAAGAAGAAATTTCGAGCAGCCAAGCCAAATAGAAACATGGTGGATAAGTCAAAATTCAAATGTTTCAAATGTGGCTTGGCAGGGCATTTTGCAAATGAGTGTAGAAAGTCAGATTCCAGTAAGAAAAGGTTTGAGTCTGTGGATTATAAGCAAAAATACTTTGATCTACTCAAACAAAAGGAAAGGGCTTTTATTACACAAGAGAATGACTGGGCATCAGATGGTTTGGATGAAGATGAAGATGTCAGCTATGTCAATCTAGCGCTAATGGCCAAGTCTGATGAAACAGAGACAAGTTCCTCAAGCAATCAGATCACTACAAACCTTGCACATTTATCTAAAGCTGAGTGTAATGATGCCATAAATGACATATCTACGGAATTGTATCATTTGCGTGTTACACTTAAGTCTCTCACTAAAGAAAATGCTAAAATCAAAGAAAACAACTTGTTTTTAAGTGAGAGGAATAATGTGCTTGAGTCTCAGTTTGTTGAGTTTGAGAAACTAAAAATTGAGTGTAAGATTGCCAAGGAGGAATTAACTGAGTCCTTGAAAAAGGAAGAAATTTTGAAGAAGCAGCTCGAGCGTGAACAAGAGGTGATTAAAGCATGGAAAACAACCAGGGATGTTCATGCTCAAATCACCAAAGTTCAAGGAATTGAGTCTTTTTGTGATGAAGCCTGGAAAAAGAATAAAGAGAAACTAGAACCTATTTTGGTAGATGGGTTGTTGACAGATGTAGACTCGACGGATGATGAGGACTATCCGTCGGATAACAAAAAGTGTTATCCATCGAATGATGAAAATCCTCATCCGTCGGCTGTGAGCAAACCCATTAGCAAAACCAAATTAATCAAGCTAAATGAGAAGTATGGGTCTGTTTCCAAGAATTTTGTTTCAGGAGAGTCAAGTCAAGCTAAGAAAGGGAAAAAGGCTAATGTTGGTCACATGACTGTCAAACAGTTAAGTGACAGACTTGAGAAAATTGAGGTAAAAACAAAGACTAAAAAGAAAAACAATAGGAATGGTAAAGTAGGGATTAACAAGCATAATAACTACACACCTGATAAATATGCTCCTGGAAAAATCTGTGTCAAGTGTGGTAGTGTCAATCATTTGTCTGTTAATTGCAAATCTGCCATGCCTACTCCCATGTCTGTTCAATCTCAATTTCCAAACATAAATGCCATGCCTCCCATGCATGTTAATGCTATGCCTACACAGAATATGAATGCACAGTTTGCTAATATGCCATTTGCACCAAATCCATATTATGCTGCATACAATATGCCTCAAATGCCATTCAGCATTCCTTACTGGAATAACATGTTTGCACCAAGCATGTCATTTCCCGTTAGCCATAATATACATGATAATTCTGTCACATTAAATGATTTCAAAGGCTCAACCAAAATGACTAAGGAAGAATCTGAAATTCCTAAGTCAAATGAGTTAAGACCTAAGAAATAGAAGAAGAAAGCTAACAAGGCAGGACCCAAGGAAACTTGGGTACCAAAATCAACTTGATTTGATTTTGATGTGTGCAGGGAAACATAAAGAATCTTTGGTACTTGGATAGTGGCTGTTCAAGACACATGACTGGTGATTCTACCCTGCTCACAGAGTTTAAGGAGAGAGCTGGCCCAAGTATTACTTTTGGAGATGACATCAATGGTTATACTGTGGGATATGGCTTGATTTCAAAGGACATTGTCATCATTGAAGAGGCTGCCTTAGTGGATGGTCTCAAACACAATCTGTTGAGTATCAGCCAGCTTTGTGACAAAGGCAACTCAGTAACCTTCAACAAAGAAGCCTGTGTTGTGACTAATAATCAAAGCAACAAAGTGGTTCTCACTGGTGTGAGAAGAGGAAATGTGTACCTAGCTAACTTCAACTCAACTAAAGCAGAATCTGTACCTTGTCTTCTCAGTAAAGCAAGTCAAGATGAAAGTTGGCTATGGCACAAGAAGCTATCCCATTTAAACTTCAAGACCATGAATGAGCTGGTAAAGAAAGAACTAGTAAGAGGCATTCCTCTAGTGGAGTTTACAAAGGATGGACTGTGTGATGCCTGCCAAAAAGGAAAGCAGATCAAAGCATCATTTAGGAAGAAACTTGATTCAACAATTGAAGAGCCTCTGCAATTGCTTCACATGGATCTGTTTGGACCAGTCAATGTATTGTCAATTTCAAAGAAAAGATTTTGCCTAGTAATTGTAGATGATTTTTCAAAGTTATCTTGGACATATTTCCTAAAGTCTAAAGATGAGGCTAGTGAAATCATCATCAATCACATAAGGCAAGTTAACAATCATCCTGATTTCAAAGTTAGAAGAATCAGGAGTGACAATGGAACTGAGTTCAAGAACCATGTCATGAGATCATTTTATGAGGAAAATGGAATCTTACATGAGTTCTCATCAGCAAGGACTCCACAACAGAATGGAGTAGTGGAAAGAAATAACAGATCACTTATTGAAGCTGCAAGGACAATGCTTGAAGAATCAAAATTACCAACATATTTCTGGGCTGAAGCTGTAAACACTGCATGCTACACTCAGAACATCTCTCTGATTTATCAAGCAAGATGCATGACTCCTTATCAATTGTTCAAGAATAAGAAGCCAACTCTAAACTTTCTTCATGTCTTTGGCTGTAAATGCTATATTCTGAGAAATCAAACTGATCAAAATGGGAAGTTTGATGCTAAAGCAGATGAAGGAATTTTTGTTGGATATGCTGTTGGTAAAGCATATAGAGTCTACAATCTAAGAACCAACATTGTTGTGGAATCTATACATGTTGTGTTTGATGATAAAAAGATTGAAGGACTGAAAGATGGAGATTACCATGAGAGCATCAAATTTGACAATGTTGAGATGGTCAGTGATTAAAGTGATGATGAGAGTGATCAAGGAACAGTTTCTAAAGATAATGCAGACAAATCTACCACCAATGAAGCACAAAACTCAACATCCGTCGAGTTGCATAATGCTTCATCCGTCGGAAGGCAATCTGTGTTATCCGTCAGAAGACAACCTGCCTCATCCGTCGGTACTCAAAATTCACCATCCGCCGGGTTATCAAAAGGAGCAGGAAGTCAAGGTAGATCACCCATAGAAAGTACCCCTTTCTCAAATCAAAGATCCACAAACTCAGGAGGAGTTTCTAGCAATCAAAACTCAATCACACATCAAGATAACATTGAGGTCTCTTCATCTAGAGCTAATCTACCTCAACCAAGGAAATGGACAAAAGATCACCCCTTTGAACTGATTATTGGTGATGTTTCTTCTAGAGTTCAAACAAGGAGAGCAACTCAGGAAGAATGTCTATACAACAGCTTTCTGTCAAAGGAAGAATCAAAGAAGGTAGAAGAAGCCTTGTTAGATCCTGATTGGATTTTAGCTATGCAGGAGGAGCTAAACCAATTTGAAAGGAATAAAGCATGGAAGCTAGTACCCAAGCCTACAGGAAAAAATCCAATAGACACCAAATTGGTATTCAGAAACAAGATGGATGAAAATGGCATAGTAGTAAGGAACAAAGCCAGATTGGTTGCTAAAGGCTATTGCCAGCAAGAAGGAATAGATTTTGATGAAACATTTGCTCCTGTTGCAAGAATTGAAGCCATCAGAATCTTCTTAGCCTATGCAGCCCATGCCAATTTCAAGGTCTATCAAATGGATGTCAAAAGTGCCTTTCTGAATGGAGATTTGGAGGAAGAAGTGTATGTTAGTCAACCTTCTGGCTTTGAAGATCCAAATTTTCCAGAGTATGTCTATTATCTACTGAAAGCACTTTATGGACTGAAGCAAACACCTAGAGCCTGGTATGACACTTTATCAAAGTTCCTTTTGGAAAATCACTTCACAAGAGGTACTGTAGATAAAACTTTATTTTTCAGAAATGTTAATGGCTCTAGCATACTTGTCCAAATTTATGTAGATGATATTATTTTTGGCTCTACAGATGAGAAACTTTGTAAAAAGTTTGCCAAACTGATGCAAAGTAAGTATGAAATGAGTATGATGGGAGAACTAACTTACTTTCTTGGTTTACAAGTTAAACAAGTTAGTGATGGAATATTCATTAGTCAAACTAAATATATTTTTGATCTTTTAAAGAAGTTTGATCTAATGGATTGCACATCTGCAAAAACTCCCATGGCCACTGCAACTAAGCTTGAATTAAACACTACTGAGAAGTCTGTGGATATTTCAAGCTATAGAGGCATGGTTGGCTCACTTCTGTACTTAACAGCTAGTAGGCCAGATATAATGTTTGCTACATGTTTATGTGCTAGATTTCAGGCTGATCCTAGAGAATCTCACTTGATAGCTATTAAGAGAATTTTCAGATATCTCAAGGGGACACCAAAACTTGGCATTTGGTATCCTAGAGATTCTGGTTTTGATCTAACTGGTTATTCAGATGCAGATTATGCAGGTTGCAGAATTGACAGAAAGAGCACAACAGGAACTTGTCAATTTCTAGGAAACAAACTTGTGTCTTGGTTCAGTAAAAAGCAAAATTCAGTTTCTACTTCTACAGCTGAAGCTGAATATATTGCTGTTGGCAGTTGCCGTGCACAGATTTTATAGATGAAAAATCAATTGCTAGACTATGGTTTGCAAGTTGAGAGGATTCCTATTTTCTATGATAACACAAGTGCAATTGCCATCACTGAAAATCCAGTGCAACATTCAAGGACAAAGCACATAGACATCAAGTACCATTTCATAAGGGAACATGTAATGAATGGTACTGTAGAATTACATTTTGTTCCAAGTGAGAAGCAGCTTGCAGATATCTTTACCAAGCCACTGGATGAATCCACCTTTTCAAGGTTGGTAAGTGAGTTAAGTATGCTTAATTACTCTTGAATTTATCTGAGTTACTTTGCAAGTTGAAATGTAGCCAGAAATTTAGCTGATTTTTAGTCATGGATGAAATTTTGGCTAAGTCAAAATTTGCATCTCGACGGATGACCATTATCCATCGAGTTGAGTCATCCGTCGATATACTATTTGCAACTAAAAATCAATTACTTTTCTGGAATCTTTTAAAACTCGACGGATAACAGTTTATCCTCATCCGTCGAATTGTCTAAATCTTAACCGTTAATTCCCTGAACATTATCCATCGAGTATACTTACAGTTTGTAAGCATTACACGACGGATAATGGGTGGAATTTTTACAGTTTATTTTTAAACGGATATTTTAGGCAATTTCTATTGGGTAATTTACTTTTCTTTATTATTTTCATCCGTTGTTTTTGAGATAGTATAAAAGCTTATTTCATTCCAATTATTTTCTTTTATCATTCTCAAATTCAACTGCTTTTATTTCATTCTCTCTCAAGCAAATATCCTCTTTCTCTTCAAGCTTTCATTTTCTAACAATGACACTTGTAGTAAAGATTATGTCTCGAACTGGGTTCATTTATGAGAAGAACAACTTCACTGCTTTGGTCAATAAGGGTATTCAGCAATCAGAAGACTATCACAAGATGATGGACTTTGTGAAGAACTGCAAGTTAAGTTATGCCATGCTTGAATCACCCATAATTTCCTGTGAAGTTGTTGAAGAGATGTGGACCACTGTAATCTACAACTCTACTGATAAAACCACCATTCTAACTATCAAAGGTAATGAGTTCTGTATCAATAGTGATGTGATAAAAGCATGTTTCAAAATTCCTGATGATAATGTAAATTCACCACACAATGACACTGATATTATCAATATGCTTAATTCTATGCATTATGTACTTCCTACTACTAAGCTAAGTGATATTAGAAGATTAGGTCTTAGGAAGGAATGGAGTTTCATGTGTGATGTTGTGACTAAAGTTTTCTCTGGAAAAATCAGTAATTTTGATTCTGTGAACATTTCCATGCTTAACATGCTATACATGCTAGTAACAGATAAATTTTATAATTTCAGTGACCTTGTGGTGTATGAGTTAGGTTTTAAACTAGGTGACTTAGCCAAAAGAGGAAAGAATGTTTACTCTGCTAGATTTTTTATGCTTTTGGCTAACCATCTTTGTCAAGAGATTGTACTTGAGAACCCAGACAACAAATTGGCTTGTTGGGTTCAAGAGAGAAGAATTATTGCAGATTTGAACAGAGCCAACCATCATAGGGATGTGCCAATGTTCTACTTTCCTGTAATGCAGACACCTCAGGTAAGTGAGGTAAGTTCATCCATACCCTCAACTATTCCAATCTCCTCAATTTTTTTGAGTTCAGGAGTAACTATGGCAACTGTGACAATGACCAAATAGTTGCCTACCAAAGCTGCCAAAACAACTGTAATTTCTAAATCCAAGTCAAAGAAAACCCCCTCTGGTATCTCTCAAAAGGTACCAGTTGAAAAATCCACCAAAGCCAAAGAGGGGAGTGTGAAGGAGGGTCAGTTAGGTGAGAGAAGGGGTGAACATCAAAGAAATCCCAAGGATAAGGTTGAGAGTTGAGTGAATCCCAGCCTAGCCACACTGCAGTTTCCCAACAAACTGCAGTGCTTAAAAAGGACAAAAGCTCACTTCTAGCTACATCCTCCCAAAAGGATGTGGCTATTGAACAAAGCTCTCAGCCAAGAGCACAGGCCAAAAGGGTTAGGGACACAAGCTCACCCCAAACTTACACAAGAAAGAAGAAATCCAAAACCACTGGGGATGCACAGGGCACACACACAGTGCAAACAGGTGCTAAAGACACGGTCCCTGCACTTTCTCAAATTCAGTTTGATGTGGCTCCAATAAATGTGGAGTCACAGCCAAATTCTCTTATAATAGAAGCCTCTGAAACACCATACTCACCAACAAACTCTCTGGAAGTGGATATGATAAACACTTCAATTCCTGATTCCCCTTCTTTAACTCTGTTGGGGAAGCCAAAATCTAGTGCAAGTGAGCATCATCTTTTAGATGATTTGTTGGCTCACTTGCCAATTCTTTCAGATACTATTGTGACATCTGTGCCTCAAATAACTTCAATCAACACAGAGTCAACAATAGTTTCTCTTCCCACCTCATTCATTCCTACTCTCTCGATGGATATTGCTCATCCGTCGAGTTGTGATTGTATCCCGACGGATAAGCTTAACAGCAGTTATCCGTCGGATAGCTTTACCACTCACCTGATGGATATCACTTATCCGTCGAGTATCTCTGCACAACTTCAAACATCAATTATTTCTAGTGCAGAAGATTTAGTGGTAATACAGTCACTCTTAGGACTGAGAGAGGAGAGTGCATTGAGTGAGAGTCTGGGTTGCTCCCAGGCAAAAGGAGAGGAAAAAAGTGAATCTCAGCAATCCATTTATTCAGGATTGGCAAAAGTGAGTGAGAGGAGTCCCACCTTAGTAGGTGAAGGTGAGGGTATGACGGTGGGGAGCCAGGGTGAGACCCTGATGCAACAAAAGAGAGATTATGAGAGAAAGGCAGGTACAGGAGAAATAAGGGTGGATCCAGCCCTTGCTAGTGAGTCAATGATTGTGGATGATGCTGAAAAGGAAAGACAATTTCAGCAACATTACAAAGCTGAAATTGATAACATTTCCTTGGATGCTGACACTTTTACTCATCCTGTGTTAGCCTATCAAATGTTGGCTGTTCAGGGCAATGTGGAGGTAGAACAGACTTTGAATTTAGTACACACCTCAGAATCTCTTCAAAGAGGTAAAGCTGCTGTCAATAGGATGCCTTCTCAAGCTGGTGAGCCATCTGAAGAATTTGGAGTAAATTCTAATGATGATGACTCTGTTTCTTTGGATGTAAGCATGAACTTAGGGGGATATGAAGGCCCAAGTTCTGTTTCAAATTTACCTGGATGGGCATGGACAAAGGAATCTACACCAGGACAATTTGGTGTATCTTTGGTCAAGCAAGTGATGGCTATTCAAAAGGCCTTTCAGGAAACTTCAGATGCTGGTACCAAGGCTATTCTTCAAGCTCACCTAGACTCTCTACATCTCATGAAGATTCATCAATTAAGACAAAATCTGAGTGTGGATGAAGTAAAAAGAGATATAGCTGACTTGAAGACCTACAATTCTGAGAAGCTGGATTCAGTAATGCCATATGGTACCATGCAAGATCTATTACTAAGATTGAGGAGAGAATTAGATTCTGAAAAGAAGCTGGACAAGCTGGAAGACAGAGTTCAAGTTATTGAGAATTCAGTGGCTATCCTTCTTCAAAATCAACAGACTCAGACAAATCTTCTCATGCAACTGGCTAAAGCACAAGGCCTAACTCCTCAACTTGATGATAATAAAAAAGGGGGAGAGAGAATCAAGTAAGGGGGAGAAAGGACCAACTGAGGGGGAGAAACTTAAAGTACAAATCAGCAAAGTAATTGTACCTTCAATTACTGTCTCCAAGCCAACAGTTGCAGATGGTATAGATCTAAATAAAGCAGCAGCAAAGTTGAAAGTTGCGGAAAAAAGAAATTTGAGTTTGATCAACTGGGATAAGATTGATGAGGAGATACAGAAAAAGTTTGAACTAGTCAAGGAGCCAGTTAAGTCAGCCATCCATCACTCTCATGTCAAGCCAATCAGTGTGAATGAGATGAGCATAAACTATCTGGAAAAAGGACAATCTTCCTGTATCAAGTCTCCAAAGGCTGAAACAATTCTTAAACCAAGGGCAAATTATCCAAAATCATCTTGGAAGAACCCTATGGACACTGTGTATGAGACACCCAAGCCTGATGAAAAGAAGCTTCTGTCAAGATCTATTGTCTTCTATAAAGATCCAGCTGATTCAGCTTTAAAAAGGAGAATTGCTAAGATATTCAGAAATGGAAAGGAAATTTGTGTGGTAGCTGGACATCCACAATTTGCTAAAGCAAAGAAAGAAGAAAAAGCCAGATTAATGCAGAAAAAGAGGCAAGCTGCTCTAGATGCAAAGAAGTCTAAACAAAAGAAAGAACAGATTGCTATCTTGGCCAAGCTACAGGCTGTAAACTCTTCTCAACAAATTCCCTCTCAACCATCTGAAGCTGCTGAATCAAAGAAGAAAATTGAAGAACAGAAGAAATCCCCAAGGAAGAAAGAATTGGCTAGAAGAACAAAAAGGAAACTGGATGTTGTTGACAAGGAATTGGAAGATCAATTTCCTAAGGAATCCACACCAGCTACAACTCAAGCATCAAAGCCCTCTGTGGTATTTGAAGACATAAGGGTGGTGGATCCCTATAGGAACATACATGGTGAACCTATTGTGCCAAAGGATGAGCCAATAGAGTGGGATAACATACCAATTCCTGACTTCAGCTTACCAATCCTTAGCAAGCCAAAAAGGACAAAGTCAAGGGCAGTCAAGAAAGTGAAGCTGTCACCTCTCAAATCCAAGTCAGTAGTTAAAGCTCAACCCAAGGTCAACAGGGGAGACTACTTGTACTTGTGTGACATCAAAGAATTTTCAGATCTAAATCTTTATCTGGATGAACTGGATGAAGTAAGGGCAATTGATGCATACAGAAACCTACCTGAAAGGTTGGTGTTCAAGTACAAAGGAGGAAGGGAGATTCAGTGACCACTTCACAGGATTCTTCAAGAGAGCCAAGCTGTGCTGATAAAAGTTTATTCATCCTTCAAGAAAAACTTTGGGTTCAATGTAACTGCAAAAAGACCAGTATTGAAGAAGATTGAAGAACTAAGGAGTGTTAGAGCTAAAGATGCACTCCCAAAGACTCTAATCATCCCATACACAGGGAGAAGAGTGCATCTAAGGCCCTGCTGGCTGATGGAATTCATGGATGACAAGGGTGTGAGAAGATTCTTCAGATTAGAAGACCAACTGAGTATCTCTAGCAATGAGACTCTCTTGGAAATGCAAGAAAAGCTAGATCTCTCAGAATCTGATGAACTGGAATTCCACATGCAGCTCCAGAATCAAATTGAGGAAAATAACAGAAAGCTTAGAAGAAGATCCAGACCTTCAAGGAACTAGAAAAATCTGCTCAGGCTAGAGGAGCATCTTGAATTGACTGTGAGCCAGACCTTGTACATTTTGTTTAATTGAAGCACTTTCAGTTTATCTACTTATCTTTAAAGATGTATGTTCAGGATGTTTTGTTATCATCAAGTATCTCTTAATTTATGGCTACAATTCCAGTAGACATAAATTGGGGGAGATTGTTGCATATATTGTGTACTTGATGATTACATTAACAAAACATCTAAGTAGATTTTACTTAGTGAAATTATGTAGCACTCGACGGATAAGAATTCAGTCCCGACGGATAACTCATTATAGTCCCGACCGATGATTAACTTATTATCCATCGAGTGAGTAGCTTATGTAATAATAAGTCTGTAGCACAGTTATGTATGCACCTTTGTATAGAATCTGTAGTAGCATATAAGTCATGTTGACTTTAAATAGATATGCAGAATAGGTTGATTAATTGTACATAAATGATATCTTGTAATTCTGCATAAGTGAAATAGAGTCAAGTGCCAAAATAGCTACCGACGGATGATTAAAAAAGCCATCGACGGATGATCAAATGACTATCAACGGATGTTTAATATAGCAGTCGACGGATGATCAATTAAACCATCAACGGATGTTATGAAAGTCGACGGATGATCATATGAAGAATTCAAACAACAGTTGAACAGTGAAAGCTGACACACAGCCGTCGAGATGTATACAAACACACTATGGAAGCCCATTAACTGAATAATAGAGGACGAAAAGCAGCAAAGCTTAAGACTGATAGTTTTTATATTTGTTCATTCTTTTTGACTTTGTAATCTTGGTGTTATATAAACCAAGAGTGTAGCAAATAGAAAAATAACTGAGATAGCTGAGAAACACAAAAACAGAGAAATCTTTGTAAGCAGAATTATTAGCATTTCCTGTATTCTCAGTAGTTCTATTTGTAAGCAGCTGTGAGTATTCCTGCACACAGAGTCCTCTCGATATATTATATATATCTCTGGTGGAATTGTTTAAATCCACCAGAAAGTTTTTAAAGACTCTTGTTTTTAATTACTTATGTTTTGATTCAATTAAGTTTCTATTCCGCATTGTGCTAATCAAAACATTATATCTATATTCGAGTTGAACATTTTTATTTCGGGAAAAAGGTTCAAGAATTCCATTCAACCCCCCTTCTATAATTCTTGCTATATTTTTAAGGGACTAACAAGAGGCAAGATCCATTTTAGCCATTTGCTCAGTAAAATGCTTGAATTTAGTAGAGATCTGCTCCTGAGATGGTATAATCTTGTCTATTTTCTCATTCACCAGTTTTCTGATTCTGTCTTCATGGCTAGTAAGCTTGATTTGAAGAGCCTTACCAAATAGATGAAATGCTTTGAGCTGAGCTTTGTATACATCTGTGATGGCATCATAGACAGCTTCTTGACTCAAGTCTTTTGCATTGCTTCCTAGAATACTAACATACTCTTCTCTGAATCTGGCCAGAACTTGATTCATCTCCAAGAAAAAATCGTCAGACAGCCATGCATCCACATTTCCATCTTGCTCAGCATCATTGACAATTTTCTCCTTTTGTTCCTCAACCTCTTCATTGTAAGCAAGCATAATAGCTTGATAGTCCTGGTTGCTCATATTTGAAGTCAGGAGATGTTGTGAGATGTTGGCCAGTCCAGATATCTGCTCTACTAGTAGATCATCTATAAAAGCTGGTTGAGAAGCAGATTCTTGCAACCACTGAGAGAGTATGTGAGGTTGATGAGTTTGTGAGGTGGATAGTTCATCAGAAACACCAGTGACTGGGGTCACAGTTTGACTCACAGATTGCTCTGTGGTTTTGACAAAGTGTTGTTCTCCACTTGTAGTGGGAACCTCAAGTTGAATTGGAGGGGATTTGACTAGGTTACTGTCATGTACACCAGCCTCAAACCCTTGTGTGTCTTGTAACACACTGGCACTTAAATTTGCTATACTTGCCTCCACTAAGACAGGATCATGGGCAATTTTACTCCTATCTTCAACTGCCAAGGCAATTTCTGCTAGGGTTGTGAGGGGAGTTGTCCCTACATGAGGAAACTCCAATTAAATTGGAGAGGATTTAGATAGCTCTCCCTCAGGAGTACCACCCTCAAACCTTTTAGTCTTTGAAGACTGTTTTGCACATGAAGGTGCATTAGAAGTATCCATGGGGTCTTTAGTAACAACTGATGAATCCCCCATATTTTTGATGGTGTCATCAAGGTCTACCCCAACATGTAGCCTCTCACCATCTAAATGGAGTGTCTGGGTGGTGAGCAAAGCTTCTTGAGCTAAGTCACTTGATTTTTGTTGCACTTGAGAAGTGGATTCAAGCGGAATTGGCGTAGAAGAAATCTGAGTCATAAGAATTTGGTGCTCAGTTGTGAGTGTTGGAAGCTCCCCCTGAATAAATGAGGGGGCTTCAAGAGATGTGTCCTCACAGTGTGTGCCTTTCTTGTTTCTCCTACCATCCACTTGAATTGCTTCTCGTGCTAGCTGTGTAGACTCACTACTGGTTGTCTTTACAACTGCATCATGTTGGGAGTATGCAGAGGTGGCTAGAGTGGTCAGCTCAAGTTACTTATTCCTTTTGAATCTCTTGACCAAGGGTGACTCTTTCTCAGTTATGTCCTCACCACTCCCAGTTACTACAATTAAGGTTGCCCCCTTTCCCTTCTTTTTACTCACCTCATCCTTTTGAGAAGATGAGGTGGTTGGTTGCCTAGCTTCTAAGGGCTTTGAAAGAATGGTTGCAGCTTGGGAAAATCCCTGTGGGTGTTCCTGTGTTTGTACTTCCACAGGTCCAGGGATCATAGCTGTGCTAGATTGATTACCAATGCTTCCTATGTCTGGCATATAATAAGAATAAGTCTTAAATCTTTCAATCATGAAAGGTGTTAACTTAAGACTTACTGGAACCTTATTCTTAGTAAGAAGTGATCCAAATAGAATTTTGGATACTTGCTTACAACTACCAATTAGTGTTCTATTCACACCTTCTAACTTGTGTATGTCATTCACCTTATAATTTTATAATTTAAGCTGACATAATAAATCTAGGCAGAAAGATCTCCTTACCTCTTAATTCCAATGGCATAGTCAACCTGGTGCTCAACTCCTCCAATATGCAGTGTCCTACATTTATCTGTTTGTTGTGAGCCATCGAGTAGACCAGTTTCTGGACAACACTAGATATGTTGTCAAATCCTGACTTTCTGCAAGTAAATGCCCTTATCACAGAGTCAAATAGGAATGACCATTCCCTCCTCAGATACTTCTTATTTATGCTGGCCAGATTAATCCTCTCAGAATAGTTTATGAAGTCTATGAACTCATGCAGCTCATCCTGAGTTGAAGCCTCCACCAGATTGTCAGTGGGAATTCCCAAAGCCTTGTTGACATCATCCTCAAGAATCTCCCCTTGCTGCCCCTTAATTGTGCAGTTTAAACCTATAGATGCAGCTTGATTCTCATGCACAACTGTCCTGGTTGTTGCTGTGTTCCATAAATCACCTAGAACATCTAAATACAACACATGATTAGCAGTTAGAGCACCTACAAAGTAGGTCTCAGAAAGGAACTTAACAAAGTACTGAAAAACTTCAGGTGCTTGATTTGCATCTAGAAATGCAAGAAAGTTGGTTTCCTTGGGAAGAAAGGGTACAAGATTGTTAGATGTCATTGATATGTGTATGAATTTTAGTGGGTAAAAGAGATTTGTGAGAAAGAAGGGAAAATTAGAGAGAAATCGGTTTTGGATTGAAAGCTAGGTCACTTTAGATCTTGAAAGTTGTAAGTAAGTGTATGTATCGAGAAGTCTGGGTATTTATAGTAAAAGCAAATGACTTGTCGAGAACTCAAAAGAGGATGTTTAGAATTGGCCTATCGAGAAGTCATTTTTAAGAAATGAAATATATGTCGAGAAGTCATTTTAAATTACTCTTATAGAGAACTCAAAATTGACTTATCGAGATGTCAAATAAATACCCAGTTTGTCCAAAAAGTGGACTAAATTAATTCCAACTTTTATTTGAATAAATTCAGAATAAAATTAGAATAACTTTCCCAAAAGTATTTTACCAAAATAATTTATTAATTTAAATTATTTCAGTTCTGAGTTATTGATAAGTCAAAAATTGTACTTGTAGAGAACTCTGTGAACTATCATTACTTGAGAACTCTTCAAAGACTTGCCGATAGGTCATTTTTAACCCTATCGACAAGTCACTCGAGAAGTCAGTAAATTGACTTATTGAGGACTCACTCGAGAAGTCCTAAAATGACTTGTCGAGAAGTCAATTTCGACTTATCGAGAACTCAGTTCTCTATATACTTTTGGTTGTTACAATTCTGCCTTGTGTTAATTTTACATATTAAGAATGTACATTAAAAATTAAGCAGTTAACTTAGAATTTGAAAAATTCCAAGTTAATTTGAATTTGAAAAATCAATATGCAGAGATTTCTGAAATATTTATAATTCACATTTAAATTAATTTTCCAATTAAATCAAATTAATTTTGATTCACTAGAAATTATTCTGCTGCAAAACATTAGCTGAGTTCTTACCTTAGGATGAAGAAATAAGCATTCCAATTACACCTACAAGTCTAGTGAAAGTTGCTTCATCCAAAGGTTTAGTAAAAATGTCAGCTAATTGTTTTTCTGTTGGAACTAAGATGAGCTCAATGGTACCATTTATAGCATGTTCTTTAATGAAATGGTACCTTACATCAATGTGCTTTGTCCTAGAATGATTAACTGGATTAGCTATTATAGATATAGCACTAGTATTGTCACACATGATAGGAATTTTATGTAACACTAGGCCATAATCCATTAACTGATTTCTAATCCAAAGCACTTGAGCACAACAACTTCCTGCAACTTTGTATTCAGCTTCAGTTGTAGAAGTTGATACAGATTGTTGTTTCTTGCTATACCAGGATACAAGTCTTTGTCCAAGAAATTGACAACTTCCACTGGTACTCTTACTGTCAACCCTGCATCGAGCAAAATATGTATATTTGTAACCAACAACTACAAAACCAATTTCCTTAGGATACTATAATCCCAAGTTAGGAGTTCCCTTTAAATATCTAAAAATCCTCTTTACGGCCATCAAATGTGATTCTTTTGGATTGGCTTGAAATTCCCCCCATCAGAAACACTATCAAAGTTGAGGTTTTCAAATGCAAGGGCTTCAGCTTCATTATCATCAAGGCATTCCAAGCCTGGATACTTGTCATCATTGAAAGTCACATATGTGTTTTCCATAATCTTCTTTTGAATAATCACATAAAATTTGTAGGCTATTCTTTCCAGTGAATATCCCACATATTCACAGTTGTCTTTCAAAAAGTAACACTTGCTTTCAAAAACTTGAAGATGCTTCACAGTAGGCTTTTCTTTTAGACATGATTGAGGTGTTCTAACATCTGAGAATTCTTGACCAATACCTTTGCCTTTGCAGAATTCACTCAATGTTGCATTTCTGAATTCTGTTCCACTGTTACTTCTCAATCTTTTCACATAATTGTAGTCTTCAACCTATTTTCTAACTTCTGGATGTGCTCAATTATGATATGTGGAGATTCATCTTTAGAGTGCATAACCTCTACCCAAGTGTATCTTGAGAAATCATCCACCATCACAAGTGCATATTTGTTCCTTGAAATTGATAAGACAGTTACTGGCCCAAACAAGTCCATATGAATTAGTTGCAAATGAGTACTTATAGAATTCACAGTTTTTGACGTGTGACTTGATCTCTTTATTTTTCCTCTCTGACAAGCTTCACAAACTTTAACTTGAGCAAACTCCAGTTTAGGCATGTCTCTTACCAACTCCTTTTTGACCAAGGTGTTAGTTGCCTTGAAATTCAGATGAGACAGCTTTTTATGCCAGAGCGTGCTTTGTTCTTCTGATGCCTTGGTGTGGAAGCAACAAACACCATCCTTATTTGTTGAGTCAAAATCTGCAATAAACAAGCTTCCCTTCCTTGCTCCTTTCAGAGCAACTTCACCAGTTTTCTTGCTGATAAAAGTGCATTCTTCTTTATTGAGTAAGACTTCAAAGCCTTTGTCTGCAAATTGGCTGACACTGAGAAGATTCACTTCAAGACCAGCTACCAGTATTACATCATCAATGACAACATTTTCAGAAATAATCTTGCCATATCCCATTGTGAATCCTTTGCTATTGTCTCCAAAGGTCACCAAAGGGCCAACTTTCTCATCAAACTGTGATAGCAGGGCTTTATCACCTGTCATATGTCTGGAACATCCGCTGTCTATAATCTAGATGACTTTCTTCACTTTTCTCTACAAACAATGAGTTCTAAGTGTCTTTAGCAACCCAAGCAGTGTTGGGTAAATTCTTCTTGTTAACTGATTTAGCAGAAGTAGAATGAGTAGTTTCAGATAAAATAGAGTTCATTGATTGTTGAGCTTTTTCCCTTTCTGTTTAGATCCAGTTCTTGTTTCTTTAAGGTCTACTCTCAGTTTATAGCAGCTCTTCATCACTTTCAAATTGCAAGGATGCAGTCAAACTTGTCACAGAATGAGTAGGGATCATTTGCATTTGCTTCATTATATTTGCAAGCTCCTTTAGTTGGCTTGCTAACTGCCTTTTTACAAAGGTGAGTTAGGTGATTCACAGAGCCACATTTTTCACATTTCTTTCTTGGAGCATCTGCAACATAAACAAAATTGTTGCTTTTGTTTATCCCTATTTATCCACTTCTATTTTTCTTTTCTTGCATCTCCAGTTTTGGTTTTTTTAACAGGAGTCTTTGGACTTTGTTTGTTCATAAGCTTCTCTTTAGTATTGGAAGACTGAACTGATTCTTCAGTTTTCTTCTCTTTATCCTCATCAGCAATTTCTTGCTTGATAATCAATTCTTCTTCACTGAAGTTGACTTCACATACTTTGAATATAGGTGGATTAACCTCTTTCAAAAATGTTGAAGCATTTTCAGTTTTCTTTGCTTTCTCTTTATCACCTACAATCTTCTTTTTGTAATTCATGGCATCATAGTCAAGGCCAACAGTAATGTTTGCACATGGCTTATTCTTCTCATGGTACTGTCCGACCAGTTCAGATGTATTTCTGAAAGATTTCATCCTCACTTCATTCTTTTCCAGCTTCTCCCTTAGCACTGCTTCAATTTTATTTGCACACTTGAGCTTGTTCTTTTGATATGCATTTTCTTGTTTTAAAGCTTCAAGCTCCACCAACAATAATTCAGTTTCTTGCTTCTCACTTTCAAGCTTCTCGTTTATCTTTGTTAATCTGCTAACTTCTTCATTAGTAGCAACCATGCTTGTGTGAATGTTAAATATTTCTGTGCTAATCTTTTCAACAGTTTCCTTATATTGATTCATATTTAAATCAATGGTGGTAAGAGTTGTGCCTGTGCTTTTGATGAGGATGATTTACCTTGCTCCAAAGCCATTAGAGCAGAGTTTCCAACTTCCTCATCTTCATCATTATCTGAATCATCCCAAACCTTTCCCTCTGCAATATAAGCTTTGCTTTGCTGCTTTTTCAGAAGAGCTTCATGCTTTGCTTCCAGTTCAAGATAAGCTTTGTCTTTCTTTGCTTTATTGAGTTTCCTGCATTCTGTAGCAAAGTGGCCTAGTTCATCACAATTGAAGCACCTTATATTATTTCTGTCAACAGATCCAGTTTTGTAGCCATTCTTACCATCAGAATTGTACTTCCCTTTTTCTTTCCAGCTACAGTCTTTGTTGAAAAACTGTCCTTTACTCTTGAAGTATCTTGGCTTCTTTACTCTAATATTAGAGAATTTTCTACCCAAATAGGCCATTGACTGATCTAGCTCATCTAGTTCTTCAAGAGTGTAGAACTCATATTTTTCCAATTCCATAATGACCTGTTCCTGTGAATCATTTATTCTTTGCTCACTTGTTGAAGCAACTGGAGTTTGAGATCGTTCATCATTAAATGTTTGGCTTTAATTTACAATTAAAGCACTTGAGCCATCCACAACATGTCCTTGACCAGATCTCAATGATTGCCTTTGAATCATCTATAGTTTATATCTTTTGAGAATTTCATATAGAACTTCCAGTGTTATTCTGCTCAAGTCTCTCCCTTCCCTGATTGCTGAGATTTTCTGTTCCAAATAATCAGGGAGAGTAAGCAAGAACTTAAGGTTCACTTCTTCAGCTTCATAGTATTTGTCATGAAGTTGCAAGTCATTTATCAGCTTATTGAATCTTTCAAACACATCACTTTCCTTTGGCTTTGCCATAAAACCCTCATACTGTGAAATCAGTATTCTTCTTTGCTTTGACCTAACTTCCTGAGTTCCCTCACAGATTATCTCAATCTTTTCCCATATTTGCTTAACAGTGTCACAGTTGACAATGTTGTTGTACATCACATTGTCAAGTGACTCGATCAATATTAATTATAAACTGCCATTCAGGGAAACTTTCTCTTTTTCAGGCTCAGTATACTCAGAAGGATCTTTTGGAGCATAATGAGCTGGGATAACCATGTCTCCATCTGTATATTCCTCAACTCTAACCATAGGAATGAAGGGCCCATTCTTGAGGATCTGAATGTAGAGGGGATTGGCCATGGTTTTAAACAACATCATTTTCTTTTTCCAAAGAGTGTAGTTAGCTTTGTCAAATGTAGGAATTTTGATGCTACTGATTTTCTGTGTATTCATTCTTCCAAGATCTTGAATCTGTTTACTTTCAGATTTGGCTCTGATACCACTTATTAGGAAATGAATAACATATAGAGGGGGGGGGGGTGAATGTGTTTTACTGTTTTTGGGCTTTTCTTGAATGTTTATGGTTGAACAAAGTAAATTAAATCTTGTTGTAGAATGTGTTCATGCAGAAATTAAGCTTGCAGAAAATAAAGAACACAAATCTTCAAAACTCACTTAATTTTATATTAAAATTAAGACTGTTTTGCTACAAAATTTCTAGGCTCTTTGTTGATAAAGAGCTTAGTTTCTTCTTGAGAGTGTTACAAGTAATATTATCTAAATTGTTACAACTGACTAAAGGACCAGTGTTAACTTTATAATTCAGTTAACTGCTGGTTTATACAGTGTACAATAAGACATGCTATTAGTTTTTCTAAACTGTCACTTGTCATTTCTATTTATAGAAAAGTAGATCTTCCATCTATGGCTTAGCATATCTTTAGCATCCGATGATAATTTTAATCTTCCCCTGTAAATTAATCTTCACCATTGATCTTACACATTCTTCAAGTTGCTTTTTGTAGACTTGTCAATCCAGCTGGTCGGATTGTTTGTTGATTGTTTATCTTGAATATTGAACTGGTCTGTGATTTTGTACTTCGAGAATTTTACTCGAGATCTCCAATTAGGCATATAGAGATCTTGACATCTCGATAAGTATAATGACTTATCGAGATCTCTAATGCTCTAGTGAATTTGACTTATAGAGGTCTCTGAGTTCTCGAATGAACCTTTAGCTTGTCGTGATCTCTCAGCAACATGTCTTCACTTTGTCTTGTCGACAACTTAGAGTTCTCTAGTGAATTTTGACTTATCGATATCTCTGAGTTCTCTAGTAGACTTAGACTTATCGATAACTCTGAGTTCTCTAATGAATGAGACTTGTCGAGAACTCTGAGTTCTCTAGTGAAGAAATGACTTGTCGATATCTTCAATCTTCATGTCTTCTTGACTTGTCGATATCTCACTAAGTTCTCTAGTAGCTTTTCTGAGTTCTCGATAAGTCATTGGGAGTTCTCGAATGAATTCTTTATAACACTAAATCTGTGACTTGTAGAGATCCTGACTTAAAATATTTTTATTTAAACAGATTTATTCAACTCCAAACTTCTTCAAAATTCTTCTGAGGCATGATCTTCTTGATCTTCTTCCAGATAGAATCCTTAGGCTTGATACTGTTTCAGGAAAAAGACTTAAGTCTGCTCCTTTGCATTTTTACAAACTTTAAAGTGTTACAAGTACAAATACAAAATAAGATAACAATATAACTTACTTAGGGTTGACAAAATGTCTTAGTCTTGTTAAAGTACAGGCATGTCTTTTACAACAGAAAACTTAAAAAGAAATCTACTACAATTGTTGCAGAAATGTTTTCGGTGCCATTATGTACCGTTCAAAGAATTTGGAAGAGGTCAAAGGAAAATGAAGGTGATGGAATGAACAATGTGTTACACAGGAAGACAAAAAATTGTGGTCGTAAAATAATAGAAATTGATGTGGAGCAATTTAGAAACTTACCACTCCAACAAAGAACAACTATACGTGCTTCATCAAGTGGTATAAATATTAGTCCATCTCTCTTTTATACTAATTATAAAACGTATGGTACAACTAGAAGACACACTAATGCAATCAAATCTCAGAACAAAAAGGCTAGATTATAATTTTATTTATCAATGCTCAAAGAAGAAAGCTTACCACATGATCCTATGTTCAAGAATATGTATAATGTTATTAATATCGATGAAAAATGGTTTAACATATCTAGAAAAAATGAGACATATTATCTTTTACCCTATGAAGAGGATCCTTACCGTACATGCAAGAGCAAATTTTTGTGGGAAATGTTATATTTTTAGCGGCTATAGCTAGGCCACGATTTGATGCAGAATGTAGAGTAATATTTTTGGGAAAAATTGGCATATCTCCGTTTGTTACTAGAGAGCCGGAAAATAAGTAGCGTGAATCGAGTTGTATGGACACTTGAGATAAACGCTATGACTTCAATAACAAGAGACAAATTACGATCCATTCTTGTTAATGATATGTGCCTGCTATTGTAAATAAGTGGCCAAGAGAAGATGGTAACCTTACCATCATTGTTCAACAAGACAATGCAAGAACACGTATTAATCCCAATGATATAGAGTTTTGTGAAGCTTTGTGAAGAACTGGTTTTGACATAAGAATAAAATGTCAGCCTCCAAATTCTCCTGATCTAAATGTATTGGATCTTGCTTTTTTAAAGCTATCCAATATTTGAAGTACAAGGAAGCCCTGTAAAAGTATTGAAGAGTTGACGGCGGGAGTAGAAAAAGCTTTTCATACATTTTCAAGTAAAATATCAAATAGAATTGTTTGACTCTATGATATAGTATAATATATATATATTTTATATGATTTTATTCCTCATACTTATTATATTTTGCATTTAATTGGATTTTTATTAAATAAATTTTAATGTTTTATTGTAGGAGACAAGGAATCCTAAACTTGGAAAGATTGGGGAATAAAAAGCTGATTTTGGAGATTTATTAGAAGTAAATTCGGATTTGTTGGACTGCACGTGCATGCTATACTGTTTGGGCCATATCTTGAGTTCCATAAGTCCAAATTGGACGATTCAACAACCCATGAGAAGACAATGAGATTCTCTATCATTATAGTGGCCCAAAATTTCTGAAAAAAAGTCAACTGCGAATTTTACTTGGAAAACAGAATTAGTTTGGGATACTTATTGGTATTTTTCTTAAAATATTAAAATAGATTAGTTAGATACATATAGATACATCATATATTATTATAATGTATTAAGTTCCTAGAGGAGAAAAAGAAGGCTATGCTCAAGAGGAAAAAGCTTGAAGAAGAGGATATTGATGCATCCACAGTTTTCATCTTTTCTCCTTACTATTTCAATATGTTTACATACTCTTGTGTATTGGTTTCTTTTGAGATGATGAACTAATTTTCTTTCTAGGCCTTTAATGGATTCTCTTGTTAATATATAAGTTGTATTCTTTTCCCTCTATTTTTGTGGTCGTATTAATTGTTTATGTTGATTTGTGTTTAATGCTTCTCAAGGATTGATCTTGAGATTGATTTCGTATTTTGGGTGGACTTGGAAGAGAAACCCGTTAAGGCCCAATTAATATATCTTAGGATTTATATTCAAATTAATTTGTGGTTAGGATAGGAATATACCTAAACACCCTAAGAAGTCCAATTAAGATGAAGCTTAATGTTATTTATACTTTTAAATTATACATAGGAATATGTGGGTTATTGCATAAATTAAAGTCACTTGAGATTCAAAAGGTCCTTGTGAATACATATTTGTCTTAGACTGGCAATTAGATCACGAGAATAGAGGTTAAAGAAGAAGCTTATTGAAGAACGTTAGATGAAGTTAAAGGCCTAGTTTTCAATCTCTTGGAATTTATTAATCATTATTTTGTGCTAGTTTAATTATTTAGTGATAATTTAGTAAAACACTCAACTTGTTTTTTTAGAATCGAATTAAAAGAAAAGTAGTAATTGGTTAACAGCTTATTAATAGTCTTCGTGGGAACGAATTATTATACTACTTGTTGCGATACGTGCTCTTGCGTTAAGGTTGTAAAACCGACAACACTCTACAGTGCATGCAATGTCTATTGAAGGTGAAGGGGGCAATAATTATAAGATTCCCCGTATGAAAAAGGTGTTTTGGAGAGAAAAGGACAACTAGCATGTCAACTAAAATGTAATGCCCACTTATATAAAGATGTAGTGATTGATTTAATTTTTGAAATATAATCAATGTTTATTTTGATTTATGTTTTTAAGATTTAATTTTATTAGTTTTGTAGTATTTATATAAATTCTTAATTTTAATTTATTATATTTGTAAGTTAAGATAAAATATTGTCATGACTTTCTTATTTTTTGTCGATCATTATATTTTAAAAAATTATAGATAAAAAATTGGAAAAAGATAAAATTTTATTTTATAATATTCTTTACTCTGAGTTAAAAAACAAGAACTAATGCTTATTTCCAAAACTATTTTTCAAACACGAATATCTAAATACAAGTGTAAAATTAAAGAAATTTTAAAATTAAAGCAAATACAAAACAAAGCTTTTGATACTTTTCTACCAAAATTATAAATAAAAAGAGGTACTAACATGGTTTTTTCACTCAAGATTAATCAAAATGGATGGGGTACATAAATATATAAGAACTAATGCTTATTTCTAAAACTATTTTTCAAACAAGAAAATCTAAATACAAGTGTGAAATTAAAGAAATTGTAAAATTAAAGCAAATACAAAACAAAGAAAAAGAACTTTTCTACCAAAATTACAAATAAATAGGGGTAGTAACATAATATTTTAACTCAAGATTAATCAAAATGGATGGGGTACATGAATATATAAGAACTAATGCTTATTTCTAAAATTATTTTTCAAACATGAATATCTAAATAGAAGTGTAAAATTAAAGAAATTGTAAAATTAAAGCAAATACAAAACAAAGAAAAAGAACTTTTCAACCCATATTCCAAACAAAAAGGGGTACTAACATGACTTTTTTGCTCAAGATTATTTAAAATGGATGGGTACATGAATATATTTGCAACCTGAATTCAATTTTTTTTATAAGCTAAGGCTCTGTTTGGGATTGCTTTTTTGCAACAACAGTTTTTCGCTGAAAAACAGCTAAAAAACTGTTTGGTAAAATTAGAAAACTACTTTTCAGAAAAGTGCTTTTAGCGTAAAAGATGCTGTTAGAAAAAGTAAGGCCCCCATACTTTTCGAAAAAAATTGCTTTTCAGCTTTTGCGGGAAGTAAATGCTGATTTCGCCATCAAACCTCATCAAAAACATTATTTTTTATATTTTTTACTTCAAAACATATACAAATTAAAAAGATTACCAAACAGTAATATGATTTTTTCAACATCACTTTTTCCACCAACACTTTTCCTAACAACCCAACAATTTTTAATAGCAATCCCAAACAGAGCCTAAATACAGAAGGAAAATATATTTGTGATATTTCATGCACCATCTCAAACATGCTCTCTTCTTTTGGTAATTTGTTGAGGTCAAACTGATACATGTTCAAATCCAACGATGGTTTATACTTTTTTTGTGTATCGTTGGAAGTATCCATAAACCTCTGCTCTTGATTATCATCATCCCGTAGTAAAAAAGAACATACACTAGGTATGTACATAGATAATATTATTATTAGTTCTTCACGAATGTTAGGTCACACACACTGTAGAAGGGGGGTTGAATACAGTGTCTAGCACAATCAAATCGAATTCAAAGAACACAAGTAACATAAAACAAACTTTATTAAACTCTGTTACAATATAGAACTGTCCTCTCTCAGTGATGAACAAATATCACGAGAGCTGCTAGGGTTACAATGAATATTATTCTCGATAATGATAACACTTATAGTGTAAACCTTATGTATGTGTTTATATATTACACATTTACAAGATAATCGCTAATTGATATGGAATATAATTCTGCTTCCTAAAATATATCAACCAGTTATCTTTTCTTCCAAGTATTCTATTCTTCATAGAATTCCTTCTTCATGCATATCTCTTCTTGCGTTTGTCTTGATCTTCTTTCCTTTCAATCAGCCGCCTCCCTTATCTTAACGTTTCCTTTAAGTCCTGATATTATCTTTTGATAAATATCTCCTGAACCTTAAGTACTGATGACTTAAGTTCTGACTTCAGTATAAATGTTGATTTCAGTTAAGTACTTATTTGTCCTGTTCAAGTAAGATCTGAAAACTAAACATAAATTATATTAGTCATGACATTATCAAATATATCTAACAATCTCCCCCAACTTGTAAATTAGCATAATATACAAGTTTAACAGATATTTGATGATGTCAAAAACATTAAGTACAAATGCATGAGAATTTGACTAGATAACTACAACTTACAGTCCTTAAAGCTTTACCAACTTTAACTTCTGATAACAACTTCAGTCTGTACATACATCAGATTCGAGCAGTTGTAGATCTTGACTTGGCTTCACTTTCTGATCTCTCTGATGTCAGGAGTTGTTCTGAGATAGTTCTTTAACAAACATCTCTCAACATATCTGAGTTCATCAATCATCCTCCTTTTAGCATCTTTAAGCTCTGCAGTATCTTCATCAGTTTGGAAGATAACATATCTGAGATCATTAATTTTTGCTTTTCTCAACTCCTAATCTAGTCTGATGACATAGGCTTTGTCAGACTCTAGATTGAATTCAAGTCCCTTAATACCAAGATATGTTCTGTTCTTTGTAGTATTAGGCTTCATCTCAACAATATCACCCTTGTGATCCCTGTACGTGGGACAGTATGTGCTGTCAGACTTCACAGAATAAAGCTTCTTCGGTCTCTGAATTTGAGTCTTCAAATAATTTGCAGCACTTTTTGTTAATCTGTCCTTCACTTGAAGTAAGAATAAAACATGTTCTAGTTCTTCAAAATACTTTAGTGGTATAGCATTTTCCCTTATATGGTAAACCCTTCCATCTGTCATGAAATATAATAAGATGTGTTCTTTCAAGAAGGTATGGTAAACCATCTGTACAGATTCAAGTTGATTCAATCTTTCAAGAGTTGCTCCAACACCTGGTTCACTTAAGGAAGTTGGATCATTGGTTGTGTTTTGCACTCTTCTTTCATCAGCACTACCCAATCCAGATTTATCTCTTGCTTCCTTTCCAGTAACCACTCTTGCTTCAAAACCACTTGCTGCAGTCTTCAAAGGTTGAGTCTGTTTGGCTTTAGTGAATCCTGGTAGGAGTAACTTTGAGGATTTAACATGAGCAATGTCAGAGGTTTCCTTTGACTTATCTTCTGATATCAAGCCAACTTGAGCTATGTCAGAGGTTGCTTGCTTCATTGTTATATCAGAACTAACTATATCTTGACTCTGAACAACTTGAGCCATGTCAGAGGTTGTCTTAGAAATCTTCCTTGAAGTCAGAGTAAGATTAGCATCTTCATCAGAAATTTCTTCATCCATAGGAGGCACATAAACCTTTACAGGTTCACCAACTTTTTCTTTGCCCTTGGACCTTGGATCTATCTGCAATTGTGATTTGGCCTTGGTTGCCTCAGGATTTACCCTTTCTTTTATCACAATGCCTTTGGTCTTAGGAAGTTTCTTTTTAACAACAGAAGCTTCAGATTTGGAGTTGACTTTTTCTAACTTAAGGCTAGCTTCCTCTTCCTTTAGACTCTCAAAGTCCATTCCTGGATTTTCTTTCAGAAATAACTGTCTTGAAATTTCTTCATCAAGTTCTAAAAGTTCATTACAACTTATCCTTTTACCAGTATCAGAAGTTATTCTTCTTCCAGTATCAGAACTTGTTCTATGACTTGTAGTTCCAACTTTTCTTGATATATGATCTTTACCTTGACCATGACCTCCACCCATTCCAGAGTTTCCCGGGTCATTACCATCCTTTCCCTTCAGTGTCTTATCAGGTTTGCATTTGGACTTAATTACTTTCGCCCCCTTTTTGGCATCAGCAGGTAAAAGAAGAGAGACAAGCAATTCCACTGAGGATTGGATCTCATTGAGTTGATCTTGCTGAGAAGCTTGATTTTTCAAAATTTCATCAATCTGAGACTGTTGCTTCTCTTGGGTTTTCTCAATGTAGGCAATTCTGTGAAAGGTAGGTTTGAAAAACATCTTCTTGTCCAGCTTGGCAACTGTATCTTGCTGATTCAAGGATTCTTGAATCTTGTCCACCTTGGCCTGAGTTAAGATTGTTGACCTTGAAGGTGCCTTGTACTTAGTGCAGTAACTCTTAGCTGTGTCTTAAAATCATCATTGACTAGCACCTCATCAGCTTTTGCCAAGTACCGAGCAACAATCTTTTCAGAAGGAACAAAACTGACTGAGTTCCATTCTTTAGTCCACTCTTGTCCTCTAGGAGTTTCAATCCAAGGGACTGGTACTTACCTGTAACAAACTTCTTGACTATCTCAGCTTTTGAAGGAGCTTGTAGAGGTGCATGTCCAGAAGGACCAGCTGCATCAACATCTGCATTTGGAGTAGCATTACCAGTATCATCAACATTTGCAGCATCAGAACTTATAGAATCAGCATCATCAACATCCTCTGATAAAAGAATAGTATGAGAGGCTATGAAGGCTTCAACATCATCCTCTAAGTGCTGATCTCCAACTATGTTCTGATCAACAGCCATATTCTGATGCTCACCTAAAATCTAATCTTCAGTATCTAGATGCAGAGAAGGTTTTGTAGGCAATTCTGGATTGAAATCAGCATCAGGAATTGGTGCTGTTGGTGGAGTGACTTGAGTTGGTGGAGCTTCTAGATTCAAAACCTGAGTCACTTCCAAGTTATGTATGTCAATTTCATCACTTGGCCCCTGGGTATCAGCATGAACTGGAGATAGATGAGTTGTATGAAGGTCTGGATCAACACTAGGAGAATTATGAGCTTCAACAGGGTCTTGTGAGATCAGAGATTCCTGATCCCCGTCCTTAGCTGCTGCTTCCATTCCTTTACCAGAATCTTCAGACTTTTTTGCCAATGTTTTGAATCTTTTAGCTTTTAAGGAGACTTGAGGAGCTGTTTCATCTGAATTACGCTTTCTAAGCCTTTTTAGGGGCCTAGAACTCCCAATATTAACATCCTCCTTAGAAGAGACCTTATCAGCTTCTAGAACAACAGGTTCTGATACAGGAACCTGTTCCTCAGCATCTGATTCATCTCGCAGAATGAATCTCCTTCTCTTCTGTTGTGTCTGAGGTACTTTCTTAGTCCTCTTAGGTTTGGAAGATGAAGGCTGCACTGTAGGATCTGAAGGTTGAGGTTGAGAAGTTTGAGGTGGTTGATTAGAGGTGGTAGGTTCTGATGGATGAGGTGTAGATGGTTGGACATCAGGATATAGTGCAGTGTATTTAACGGGATCATAGTTTATTAAGGCTTGTTTGACAGATAAAGGAATTAAGAGGGGTCTTAACACAACCTTCTTATTATCAGTAGATAATAAGTCAGTAAAAGCTCTTTTAGCTATTCTGAATGATGAAATTAATTCACCAGCATTTTGGGGCTTATTATCACAACAGAAACTATAGATAAGCTGACAGAATCTAGCAAATAAACAGTAGATCTATCTTCATTCATTATGTCCCCAATAAAACCTAAGACAACACTTGCATAGTCAAAATCAGTTTGATTTATGAGAGTATACCCGATTTGTTGGCTGAATATGGGAATTGCATCAAAATTGGAACATTTATTTGCAAAAGCCTTGGTTATGCAATCAAAGAAGAAACTCCATTCCCTCCTTATGAAAGATCTCTTCAACTGGCCCAGCTTTGCCAATGTCCTCTCATATCCCAGACCGGCCATCATGTTTTGAAGAACTGGCTCGTCAACTATAGAATAAACACATTTCTCAGGTAGCTGCAGTGCTTGTCGAACTGTAGACAATGTCACAACATACTCATCCTCCCCTGATGAAAAAATAATACTTGGGGACCCTTGAGCACCACCATCATCATATACACCGCTTCTCCAGAACTCCAGTACCTGAGTACCAGAGACTGCTTCGGGTTCAGTCAGAGCATACCCAATATCAGAACTAGCAAGACAGTCCTGAATGAAGTGAAATTCAGAGGGTGCTTCTGACTTGCTAATTATAGCAGAAAAGTTATTAGGAACAAACGTAGCTCCATCAAAAATTATGTCCTTGGGTGCCATGAGAATTCGTGAGAAAGAAAATTGCCTATAAGGTGTTTGAGAAAATGTCTGTATGAAAAATCGTCAGTAGATGAGAGAGAATGAAAGTAAAAAGAGAGAGATAAAATATGAAAGTAAATAAAAGATTTTACAATCTTTTCTCTCTTTTACTTGTACACGGTAGAAAAAGTAACTGTTGAGACACCTGTCAGACATGCAGCAATAAAGATAATTAATGGGCACGGGTATTCAGTATTCATTACTTATCACATACAGTTTTTCAAGGAAAAACCGTTCCACTTACCAAGTAATCCCATTAATAAAGGACGTTCAGTTTTATTTTAAATTTTAAAACTGTTCCCACTTAATAATTTATTATTACTGCTTTACCAATATTCTGTAAAAATATGACCAATGAGAGAATGACCACAAATAAACCAAGTAAGTAAATACTGCCACGTCATAATCAGAACTTGATTTGTATTAGAGCTAAAAAAGGTCATCAGAATATGGTTAGTATCAGGATTTAAAATGTTATCAGAATATCAAATGACTCAGAGACAAGATCTTGCATAAATATAAAATTTCATTAATATATTGAGCAAATACATTTCATGAAATTTAAAGTACATGCTTAAAAGTACAAGATTGTCCTAAGCTACAAATCCTAACATCAACAACTTTAGTCCTAAGCTAAGAAGCCAGACAAAGCTGACGGTGAAGAGAAACAGATAGCTGCAATTATTTCTTCTTCCTACTCTCAACAAAGAGAATAGCAAGACGAATGATTCGCTCATGCTGTCGGAGAGCTTCTCTCCTTTCCTCTTCCAGACGCTCAAGATAGCGATGATAATCCATGTAGAAGAACAAGAGGTCCGTGAGAACCTCTTGGGGAACTGAGTCATAGATTTCATCAGGAAAGGCAGTGACATGCCATTCCTGCTGCCATTCAGTACACCTCAAATTGATAGTGAAAGTGTCATAGTTCAGAACTAAGTTGAAATGAACCATGTTTGTGATGAGTAAAAAAAATGAGTTTGAGAGAGTATTTCTCAGTGTGAGTCACGACTGCTTATCATAATTTATGCTATTATCAGAGTATTTCTCCAGTAATCATAGAGTGTGAAAAGTCACCAAGAAAAATATTTATTTTTCTTTTCTGATGCATATTACTTAATACCAGCAATGCACTTGGGTCTTCCCTTCCACATTTTTACTCTAGATCTCAAAGGAGTACCTGATTTTAATTTCTTTTCCTTTTTCTTCTGTTTTGATAAGTGAGGCTTATCAGCACTTAGTACATTCACCAGATTTACTAACACCAGAACTTAACAGATAAGAAGCATTATTCTAGTTTTTGACTTAGTAATAAGATAGACAAAGTAAACTTAACTAAGCTCAATATCAGAATTTGCTTGTGTTAAAAGATTTCCACATAAATAATTACTTCAAACATGGGATCTTTAGTTTATTAAAGACTACTAGGTCAGTATCTAGCATGGTTATCCTCATTGGATTGAATAGTCACAGAAACATTCATATCACTATTAGAGTGTAGAAATTCACATCAGAAAATAATCAGTACTTAAGCAATTTTCAATTGAGCACATAATACATAAAGATAGTAATATCTGTAAATACTGATCATAAAGTCTGATGAAACAAAATCATAAACTAAGCAGACTTAGAGAAAGAACCTGAAACCATTCCAAGTTCATTTACCAGTCTTGTAAAAGTAGCTTCACACAGTGGTTTTGTGAAGATATCTGCTAGTTGTTGATCTGTTGGAACAAAGTGCAATTCCACTGTACCTTCATCCATATATTCCCTTATGAAGTGGTACCTAATGCTGATGTGTTTGGTCATTGAGTGTTGAACTGGATTACCTGTCATAGCAATAGTACTTTGATTATCACAGTAAATAGGGATTTTAAAATATGTTAACCCATAATCCAGTAACTGATTCTTCATCCAAAGAATCTGTGCACAACAACTTCCTGCATCAATGTACTCTGCTTCTGCAGTTGATGTGGAAATTGACTTTTGTTTCTTACTAAACCAAGAAACCAATCTGCCTCCAAGAAATTGGCAGCTTCCATTTGTGCTTTTCCTGTCAATTTTGCATCCTGCAAAATCTGCATCTGAGTAACCTATTAGTTTAAAATCTGATTATCTGGGATACCACAATCCCAGATCAGCTGTGCCCTTAAGATACTGGAAAATTCTTTTCACAGCTGTTAAGTGAGGTTCTCTTGGATCTGCTTGAAATCTTGCACAAAGACAGGTAGCATACATGATATCAGGTCTACTAGCAGTTAGATAGAGTAGAGAGCCAATCATACCTCTGTAATCAGTAATATCTACTGATTTACCAGTATCCTTATCCAATTTTATTGCAGTGGCCATGGGAGTGGATGCACTTGAACAATCTTGCATTCCAAATTTCTTCAGCAAATTTCTGGTGTACTTGGACTGACAGATAAAAGTGCCTTCTTCATTCTACTTGACTTGAAGGCCCAGAAAATAGCTAAGTTCCCCTATTATACTCATTTGATATCTTGACTGCATCAGTTTGGCTAACTTCTTGCAAAGTCTATCATTTGTAGAACCAAAAATGATATCATCAACATATATCTACACCAAAAGTAAGTCATTTCCATGGTTGAGGTAGAACAGTGTTTTGTCAATAGTTCCTCTGTTAAATCCACTTTCCAGAAGAAACTGAGCTAAAGTCTCATACCATGCTCTTGGAGCTTGCTTAAGGCCATAAAGTGCTTTATCAAGCCTGTAGACATGATTTGGAAATTTGGAATCTACAAAGCCTGAAGGTTGTTCAACATATACTTCCTCTTCCAATTCTCCATTGAGAAAAGCATTTTTCACATCCATTTGAAAGACAGTAAACTTTTTGTGAGCAGCATAAGCCAAAAATATCCTTATGGCTTCCAATCTAGCAACTGGTGCAAATGTTTCATCATAATCAATTCCCTCATGTTGAGAATATTCTTTTGCAATCAGCCTTGCTTTATTCCTTGTAATTATGCCATCACTATCAGTTTTGTTTCTGAACACCCACTTTGTACCAACAACAGATCTGTTCTTTGGTCTTGGCACTAGGGTCTAGACTTTATTTCTTTCAAATTCATTTAACTTTTCCTGCATTGCTTGCACCCAATCAGCATCTTGAAGAGCTTCTTCCACTTTCTTTGGTTCAGTCTGAGAAAGAAAAGAATTATAGAGACATTCACTTGAGGTAGTTGTTCTAGTTCTGACACCTGCATCAGGATTTCCAATAATTAAGTCAGGTGTATGTGATTTAGTCCACTTCCTTGCAGATGGAAGGTTTTCTCTAGAACTGGATGCTCCCCCATGATCCATGCTATCTTCATCAACATTTTCTGATGCTCCCCCTGAAACTATGCTCTCTGAGTTGGATCGTTCAGAATTTAAATTTTCAGAATTATTAGAACTTGGCTTATCAGAACTTATACTGAAGACATAACTTAAGTTATTAGTACTTAAGGTTCAGGAGATATTTATCAGGAGATAATATCAGGACTTAAAGGAAACTTTCAGATAAGGAAGGCGGCTGATTGAAAGGAAAGAAGATCAAGACAAACGCAAGAACAGATATGCATAAAGATGGAATTCTATGAAGAATATAATACTTGGAAGAAAAGATAACTGGTTGATATATTTTAGGAAACATAATTATATTCCACAGTTATAGTATAAACCCTATGTCTGTGTTTATATATTACACAGTTACAAGATAATCGCTAATTGATATGGAATATAATTCTGCTTCCTAAAATATATCAACCAGTGTTAGGAATATGTGTATTAGTTTGATGATAAGTTAAACAAAACACTTAAGTAGAAATCTAGTGTTTGTAGCCTCAACGGATAAGACCATTTTGGCTATCCGTTGAAGGAGTAGCTTTACTTAGAAATAAGTTTAGTATTGTAGCACATTTCATTCTCTGTATTTAAGTTGTAATTCTTAGATGTTGTGGGAAATTATCAGTCATGTTGACTACTAGTGGATATGCAAATAGGAGGGCTAATTGTAAATATTTCATGCCTTGTAATTTTGTATAAATGAAGTTGTATCAACTGATATTAAAGGCCTTCAACGGATGAGAAGCAAAGCTTCAACGGATATCTCTAAAGCTTCAACGGATAACATCCATCAACGGATGAGTGCTTCAACGGATAAAGCTTCAACTGCTAATGCATCAACGGATAAAGCTTCAAACAGATAAAGCTTCAACGGATACAACATCAACGGATGAAAGCTTCAACGGATGCTTAGTTCAAATAGCAGTTGATAGTGACAATTCATAAGCTGACAGAGGCACATGGGTTGACAGAGACAAACTGGAATGTGGCAGCCTCCAGGACGAATCAAGAAAATGCAGCATTTCCATTCTGGTGCAAACAAGGAAGTATTCAAAGATTCACAGCTAAACCTAAATTGCATTGGATAGAGAAATGAAGAAGAAACATGTGAAGAATCTTTTAATTGTATTTTACAGTTTTGTCTTCACTTATAAACTTGGTGTTATATAAACCAAGTAGCAGCTAGTAATTAGATGGTGAATTTTCCAGAGCTGTTTAGAAAAATCCAGAGAGAAAATCATCTAGTTTGTACTAGGACGCAGCTGTGATTTAATTATTTGAATCACAGATTTTCTGAAATAACACATCTCTGGTGGAACAACAAATCCACCAGAAAAGTTTTTAAGTCTGTTGTGTTCTTTATATTTGTGTTTGAATATATATCTGTCTGCATTAGCTGAAAGCAATTCACACACACTTGTTCATCAAAACACAATAGCCCAGAAACTGCTCAAAACTTGAAAAAGTTTTGAGATTTACATTCAACCCTCTTTTGTAAATCTCATTGTTAGTTCACTGGGAATAACAATTGGTATCAGAGCAAGCTCTTAACATACAAAGAGTTTAAAGATCTATTCTGCTAACATCATGAGTAAGAAGGATATTGGTGTAAAGATTCCAATCCTGGAAAGAGATAACTATCATCACTGGAAAGTGAAGATGCATTTACATCTTCTCTCTCAAGATGAAAGCTACATCAACTGCATTGAAAATGGTCCTCACATCCCTCACAAGGTGGCCACAGCTGCTACTGCAACAGTTGTTGGACAGTCTATTCCCAAGTCAAAAGCAGAATGGACTATTGAAGATATTGAAGAGGTTCACAAGGACAAGAAAGCCATGAACATTCTGTTTAATGGCCTAGATCAAGATATGTTTGACAATGTCATTAACAGCCAAACTGTTAAGGAAATTTGGGATACTGTGCAACTTATCTGTGAAGGTACTAAGCAAGTTAGAGAAAACAAAATGCAGCTTCTCATTCAACAGTATGAATATTTTCATTTTGAAGAAGGAGAATCATTGAATGATACCTTCAACAGATTTCAGGATTGAAGCTGTATGACAGAGTGTACCAAGTCAAGGACTCCAATTTAAAATTTCTGAGGTCTCTACCAAAGGAATGGAAGCCTATGACTGTTTCTCTAAGAAATTCTCAAGATTATAAGGACTTCACACTTGAAAGATTATATGGAATTTTGAAGACATATGAACTTGAGATGGAGCAAGATGAGCTGTTGGAAAAGGGAAAGAGAAAAGGAGGATCAGTTGCACTTGTAGCTGACAATGAGAAAATTGAAGCCAGGAATGAGGAGAAGACAATGCCAAGTCTCAAAATTGGCACAAGCAAATCAGAATCAAGCAAGGGAAAGGAGCAAGTAGCTGAGGATGGAGACAATTCCAGTCAAGATGACTCTGATGATGTTGATGAACATCTGGATTTTCTGTCCAGGAGGTTTGCAAAGATGAAATTCAGGAAAAATACAAAATTCACTAAGTCAAACAAAAACATGGTGGACAAATCCAAGTTCAAATGTTATAACTGTGGCATTAGTGGACACTTTGCAAATGAGTGTAGGAAGCCAACCTCTGATAAGAAGAATTTTGAGCAAGTTGATTACAAAAAGAAGTATTTCGATTTGCTCAGCCTTTCTCACTCAAGATGATTGGGCAGCAGATGGAGCCAATGAAGATGATGATATGGAATATGTCAACCTAGCCCTGATGGCTAATTCTGATGAAAATGAAACTAGTTCATCAAGCAACCAGGTAATTACTACTGATCTCTCTCAGCTTTCTAAGATCGAATGCAATGAAGCCATAAATGATATGTCCAATGAATTATATCATTTACGTGTTTCCCTTAAATCACTAGCTAAAGAAAATACAAGAATCAAAGAGAATAATTTATTTTTAAGTGATAGGAATGCTGTGTTAGAGAATCAGGTAATTGAGCTTGAAAAGATTAAAATTAAATGCTTGACTGTTGAGAATGAACTAGAAGAAGCTGTTAAGAAAGTAGAAATTCTTTCTAAACAGTTAGAAAGTGAGCAAGAGGTAATCAAGGCCTGGAAAACATCTAGGGATGTTAGTGCTCAGATTGTCAAGGTTCAGGGAATTAAATCATTCTGTGAGAATGCCTGGAAGAAAAACAAAAAGGAGTTAAAATTAATTGATGGATTGTCAACGGATATGGAATCAACGGATGATGAAAGTTATCCGTTGAAGGAAGAAAAAGAGCATCCGTTGAAGGCTCATCAATTAAAACAGGCAAGTGATTCTAAAAGGAAAAATCTCAATAAGAAGAATGGTTCAACTTTCAAGAACTTTGTCAAAGAAGGAGCTAGCACATCCAAAGATGCCAGTAAGGTGAATATAGGACACATGACTTTAGATCAGCTGAAAAATAGGCTTAAATTGGTTGAGGATAAAAAGGAAACTAAAAGAAAATCTAATAGAAATGGGAAGGTAGGGATTAATAAACACAACAATTATACACCTGATAAGTATGCTCCTAGAAAAAGTTGTGTGCATTGTAAAAGTGTTAATCATCTATCTGATAACTGCAAATCTGTTAAGAATGCTCCCATACCTTTAACTCCATCCATGCCTAACATGTCTATGTCACCTCTGCATGCTATGCATGTTATGTCTCATCAGAATCCTCATGCACATTTTGCAAACATGCCATATGTTAATAATCCTTATTTTACTGCATTCAGTATGCCTCAGATGCCATACAACATGCCTATGTGGAATAATATATTTGCACAATCCATGCCTTATCAAATTCAATCAAAAGTGCTAAATGATTCTGTGACTAACCCTACACTTCAACCAACTACATCTGAGATCAAGGTTGACCCAAAATTACCTAAGTCAAAAGATGCAGGAGGAATGAAGTCTAGGAAAAAGACTAACAAGGCTGGACCCAAGGAAACTTGGGTACCAAAATCAACTTGATTGATTTAGTTGTGTGCAGGGAAAAAGAAGGAATTTATGGTACTTGGACAGTGGCTGTTCAAGATACATGACAGGAGATTTCACCCTGCTCACAGAGTTCAAGGAGAGAGCTGGCCCTAGCATAACCTTTGGAGATGAAAACAAAGGGTTCACTATGGGATATGGCTTGATTTCAAAAGAAAATGTCATCATTGATGAAGTTGCATTAGTTGATGGTCTCAAACACAATCTATTGAGCATCAGTCAACTATGTGACAAAGGGAATACTGTTTCCTTCAATTCTGAAGCCTGTGTTGTCACAAGTAAGAAGGACAACAAAGTGGTTCTAACTGGAGTTAGAAAAGGGAATGTGTATTTAGCTGACTTCAACTCTACCGATTCAGAATCAATCACTTGTCTTCTCAGCAAAGCAAGTCCAGATGAAAGTTGGCTATGGCACAAGAAGCTATCCCATTTGAATTTCAAGACAATGAATGATCTAGTAAAAAAGGACTTAGTTAGAGGAATTTCTCTAGTGGAATTCACAAGGGATGAACTGTGTGATGCTTGTCAGAAAGGAAAGCAAATGAAAGCATCATTCAGTAAGAAGCTTGAATCTGCAATTGATGAACCATTACAACTGCTACACATGGATCTTTTTGGACCAGTCAATGTATTGTCAATTTCAAGGAAAAGATATTGCCTAGTGATTGTAGATGATTTCTCAAAGTTTTCATGGGTTTATTTCCTTGGATCAAAGGATGAAGCTAGTGAAATCATCATCAACCATATCAAGCAAGTCAACAATCATCCAGATTTCAAAGTAAGGAATATCAGGAGTGACAATGGAACTGAGTTCAAGAATACAACCATGAAGTTGTTCAGTGAAGAATATGGGATCATGCATGAGTTCTCAGCTCCAAGGACTCCACAACAAAATGGTGTGGTGGAAAGGAAGAACAGATCACTAATTGAAGCTGCAAGAACAATGCTTGAAGAGTCAAAACTCCCAACATACTTTTGGGCTGAGGCTGTTAACTGTGCATGTTACACTCAGAATATTTCTCTAATTAATCAGGCAAAAGGCATGACTCCCTATCAATTGTTCAAGAGAAGAAAACCAACTTTAAACTTTCTGCATGTCTTTGGTTGCAAATGTTACATTCTAAGGAATCAACCTGATCACAAAGGGAAGTTTGATGCAAAGGCTGATGAAGGAATATTTGTTGGTTATTCTGCTGGAAAATCATATAGAGTCTATAATCTAAGAAACAACATTGTCATGGAATCTGTGCATGTTGTGTTTGATGATAAAAAGATTGATGGACTAACAGATGAGGGATATCATGAAGAACTCAAATTTGACAATATTGAGATATATTGTGATGATAGTGAATATGAGAATGATAGAGAAGGCACCTCGAAAAGAATTCAAAATCTGCCTTTGGATAATGCACAGAATGCTGCATCCGTTGAAAGTCATAATTCAGCTTTCGTTGATAGAAGCAATGCAGCATCCGTTGAAAGACAAAGTGCATCATCCGTTGAAGTTCATAATGAAGCATCCGTTGATCACATTCTGTCAACGGATAATCATTTCACTTCATCAGTTGATAGAACTCCCAATTCCTTTCAAAGGATCAGCAACTCAGGGGGAGTTTCAACCAATCAACATTCTATCTCACATCATGACAATACTGAGGCAACCTCATCTAGAGCTAACTACCACCTCAAAGGAAAGGGACCAAGAATCACCCTTTTGAACTAATCATTGATGATGCTACATCTAAAGTGCAAACTAGAAGGGCTACTCAAGATGAATGATTGTATAGTAGCTTTTTATCACAGGAGGAACCTAAGAGAGTGGAAGAAGCTCTATTGGATCCATATTGAATTTTAGCAATGCAAGAGGAGCTAAACCAATTTGAAAGGAATAAAGTATGGAAGCTGGTACCCAAGCCAAAGAACAAGAGTTCTATTGACATAAAATGGGTATTCGGAAACAAGATGGATGAAAATGGCATTGTCATAAGGAATAAAGCCAGATTGGTTGCTAAAGGCTATTCTCAATAAAAGGGAATAGATTTTGATGAGACATTTGCTCCAGTTGCCAGACTTGAAGCCATCAGAATCTTTCTAGCCTATGCAGCCCATGCCAATTTCAAGGTCTATCAAATGGATGTCAAGAGTGCATTTATGAATGGGGAATTGGAGGAAGAAGTTTATGTAAGCCAACCTCCAGGATTTGAAGATCCAAATTTTCCAGACTATGTGTATTATCTGTTGAAAGCACTCTATGGACTAAAGCAAGCACCTAGAGCCTGGTATGAGTCTTTGTCAAAATTTCTTCTAGATAATCACTTCACAAGAGGTACTGTTGACAAAACTCTTTTCTTTTGAAATGTTAATGGCTCTACAATACTTGTTCAAATTTATGTAGATGATATTATATTTGGATCTACAGATGATAAGCTTTGTAAAAAGTTTGCTAAGTTAATGCAAAGTAAATATGAAATGAGCATGATGGGAGAACTAACTTATGTTCTTGGTTTACAAGTTAAACAAGTTAGTGGTGGAATTTTCATTAGTCAAACTAAATATATTTATGAACTTTTAAAGAAGTTTGACTTAATGGATTGTTCATCTGCAAAAACTCCCATGGCCACTGCCACCAAGCTTGAATTAAACAAGGCTGAAAAGTCTGTAGACATTTCAAGTTATAGAGGCATAGTTGGTTCACTTTTATATTTAACTGCAAGTAGACCTGATATAATGTTTTCTACATGTAATAACCCCAATTTTTGGAAATTTTTGAAACCCTTATGAATAGTGATTTTGCAGATTATGCTGAATGAGAAAACTTTTCATGCCACACTATGTAGGGGTTCTGTTATTGATCTTCTGGGATATTATTAGTACTCTATGTGGTATATAAGTGTATGTAAAGATCGTCAGAATCCAATTTCCGAACACTTTGATTTTCCCGGAAATCCACTAGATACGGAAAGAATTGAGTATAAGGTAACAGGATAAAAAGGATTTAAATTAAAGGATTATAAGAGAGGATCATAAAAGGAATACAATATATTCAGAAAGGTTAAGGGAACCTAAGTAATAAGATCCCGGGTATGATCCCTCAAACAATAAACGAAAACGAAAGTTAAGCGAACCGTATAACAGATCAGCGGTCATTAGTCAAACAATTAGGAAGTTAATCAAAGGGATTAGAGAGGATGGTGTCATCCAACCAATAGAAAGAGGACAAAGGAGGGGTGATGACATCACAAAGTGATGCAAGCATGATATAAGAGGGAAGGAAATGTGGTGGAATATTAACCACACAAAATCAAGGGTAAATGGGTAATTGACCTAAAACAAAACAAAAAAAAACCTAGCAACCATGCAAAACAAATCACAAAACACCAAACCCTCCATTTCTTCATGAAGCTCTCGGCTTCTTTCTTAAGAATTGGGAAGTCCAAGCTCCTGCACTTGCTATTTTATAAGGTAATTATCCTAGCTTCTCCTAGTTAAGTTACATACTTCCTAGAAATCTTAGCTTCAAAATCCTTTCCTAGCATTTCCTATAAATCATTCAAGAAGATGGTGAATAGTACTTTCTTGAAATTAATTTTTGTGTTCTTGATTTCTTTGAAAGAACAAGCTTGTAGGAGGTTAGATTAAGGCTTCCATGGGCATTCCAAGGACCTTTTATGGATTAAAAGCTTCAAGGAAGGTATAACTCTTCATGGTCTTAGTTTTAAGTTTTGTTATTTAGATTTCCTAATGTTTAGATGATGGGTTAGTGTAATGGGTGTGTAATCATGTTTAGAGCTTGTTATGAGTACTTTAGTTGGTGAGAGGCATGATTATTGTGTGTTTAGAGATTGGTTGATTTTGTGATATTTTTGGAGTTGGAAATCTTGGTTATTAGTTAATGAACTTAAGTAAACTCTTAGTTCATAATTGAGAAATAAGTATGAATTGGAAATATTGAATTGTTGGGGCTGTTGTAGTATGGTATGGATGGATGTTGGTTGTATGAATGATTTGTGGTTGAATTGTGGTTGTTTTGAATTGGTTTAAATTTGGGAAATCGCGTAAACATAGCCGTCGTAATGTTCGATTTACTTTAGACTGCTTTTGTTCATAACATTAGGACGCGAGAACTCACTGCTAGGTTTTGACCATTGCCATGTTTAGATAGTTCATGTTACGAGCTTCGTTTTGATATGTAGTTTGTTTGATTCCGATGTACGGTTTAGGAGAAACGGCCGTTTTAAGTAACGACATTTCGCGAACGAAACTTTTCCCCTCGCCTTACTTTGAAACATAGGTTAAAGACCAAAAAGGGTTAATTAGAGTATGAAACAATTATGGTAAGAGTGTTAGGCAGTTGGTAAGACACTCGCGAAGGAATCGCCTTAGAACTCATAATGGTTAAATTATTAAAAATGGTGGAGCCGAGGGTACTCGAGTGACTTAAGAGAATCAGTAAGCGCAAAACAAGCGTTAGAGTCTAAGTTAGTTAAAGTATAGATTTACAAGTAACTTTGGTTTAATTCCAACTTACTTGTTGTTTATAGGTTACCAGACTCATCCCAAGCCATTTGTAACCCCCAGTCACTCAGGCAAGTTTTCTATCCGTTATACTGTTGTTGTGATGTATACACTTGTATATGTATTATCTTGTAATAGATGCATGATGATTATATTAGCAAATTCTTGCGATATATTGTAGCATGTGATATGGTACATATGCATGCCTGTTTCGTATTCTTGCCATATATATCTGTTGGTTCAGTTGATAATAACTATGCTAGAGAATAGCGGTAATTTGCATATACCCTTAGTATAGGGACCCAAAGGTGAAAACATTTTCTAAAACCGGGAGTCGAGGATCCCGAGTAGATTATATATATATATATATATTTATATATATATATATGGTTATAGTTTTCAAAAACTATTAATCGAATAAGGTTTATTCGATAACTTTATTTTATTAGTGAATATTATTTTGAATATTCATTCGAGGACTTATGACTCCTTTTATTTTATTATTCGAATATTATTTTGAATATTCATTCGAGGACTTATGACTCTTTTATTTTATTATTTGAATATTATTTGAATATTCATTCGAGGGCTTATGACTCTTTTATATTATTTATTGAATATTATTTGAATATTCATTCGAGGGCTTATGACTCAGTTTATATTATTTAATGAATATTATTTGGATATTCATTTGAGGATGTATGACTCCTTTATTTTATTTAAGGAATATTATTTATAATATTCATTCGAGGTATTATGACTCCGCTTATTATTTATTAATATTCTTTATTTTTTTAAAGAATAATGTGTCGAAAATCAACTTACTTTTGATTATTCAAATAAAGATATTACTTTCGTATAAGTATATCTTTGATTATTTACTATCCATTTCAAGTAAATTTTCCAACTTCTACCTCAAGTATTCTTATGGGAATATTATTTAAATAATAATATTCAGATATTTCTTTCATATCGGGACTGATTTATTTTAATAAATCAGTATTACTCCAAACATTCTTAAAAATGTTTTCGAGTCTTTAAAATGAATTTAAAAGTTAGAGCGGATCCCAAAACTCATTTTTATATTTAAGATCTTCCTTTTAAAAAGGGGATTTAAATACTCGCTCAAAACCTGAGGGATCCGGCTCTATGGTGTATTTTATATTCGCAACAAGGTTGCAGTTTTGGTAAATGAATTGATTACTTACCCAACGTTCGGGAAGTAAGTCCATCTATCGAGTCGGCATAAACAACATGGGCTCAGTGGGCGTCCATGATAGTGTAAGTGGCTCAGTGGGAGTCCATCAAATGCATAAGTGGCTGAGTGGCAGTCCAGCATAAGGTCCTATTGCGACCAGGGTGATGACCCGTGGGGAATTCGTCCATCTACTAGTAGAAATGGTTACTTATTGGTATCTTTGCCTGATCAGCAAGATATCAGGTTTATGCCAAAATTCTTTCCTTTCCAAATTTATTGGATATTGCAATTCTGTTCATACTTTACATGACAGAGGTTTTCAGGAAACGTATGTATATATATAGGTGTATATATATATCGGGACTTAATGAAGTATATCATAACTTCATTTCCTTCAAAATATTTCAAAAATTGAATCTATTCAAGTCTTATCTTGTAGTCTCATCAGTGTGATGAACTTTTGAAACTAATTATAACTTGAACGGTGGTAGTTCAAGTAGTATTCGGAAAAGATATAAGTATATTGGAGTATCTTGTAACTTCATCTTTTAAACTTATATCTAGTTAATGATTATCTTATGCATGACAAAGATTTTCAGAAAAATATTGAGACAAGGTTAGATATATGAGATCACCTTGCAACGATATTTTTATACAGTTATACACTGGAACTCTGTGTGTATTATGCATGGAAGAGGACTTCCAATATTTTGAAAAGTATATATGTATATATATATATACTGAATATTTTGCGACTTCATCGCATTAAGATATCAACTTGGTTCATTTCTTTTGATCAAGACTTTCATGAGTACTATGAGAAGGCTCATATATTGTTAATCATTATACATATTATTTTGGTGGGCTTGCTGCTCACCCATGCTTCTTCTTTCATCACACAACATCAGATAGACAAGATGAACAGGACCAAGCTCCCGATTTGCGAGCGGATAGGAAACGTTCCGCAGTTTCCTATAGGCGTTGATGTCGCTATAGCTGAGGTAGGAGCTACCAATAGGCTAGGCTTTCAACTTTTGATGTACCAGATTTATGTATATTTATGAATTGTAATAATGGCAAAGAAATGTAAATTTATTCAGAAACCTTTTTAAGGTATATTGACATATAATTGTGGAATAAAACGACTTGTGATTATTTTTGGATATTCATCTCTGAGACTATAACTTGTGGCGTGTGTGTTTATTGTGGGGTCACAGTACAGAGTAGTTGATTGTGTATTAAGATTGGGTGATATTAAGGGAAATGGAACTCGTGACACCCCGGATCCCCGACCCCGGATTTGGGGGTGTTACACTACATGTCTCTGTGCTAGATTTCAAGCTGACCCTAAAGAGTCTCACTTAGTTGCTATTAAAAGGATTTTCAGATATCTCAAAGGGACTCCAAATCTAGGAATTTGGTACCCTAGAGAGTCTGGCTTTGATCTAATTGGCTACTCAGATGCAGATTATGCAGGTTGCAAAATAGACAGGAAAAGCACAACTGGCACCTGTCAATTTCTAGGAAATAAGCTTGTGTCATGGTTCAACAAGAAGCAAAATTATGTTTCAATATCAACAGCTGAAGCTGAGTACATTGCTGCTGGTAGTTGCTGTGCACAGATACTATGGATGAGGAATCAACTATTTGATTATGGACTAACTGTTGACAAAATTCCTATATTCTGTGACAATACAAGTGCCATTGCCATTATTGAAAATCCAGTGCAGCACTCAAGAACCAAGCACATTGACATCAAGTACCACTTCATAAGGGAACATGTGATGAAAGGTATAGTGGAACTTCATTTTGTTCCAAGTGAAAAGCAGATTGCAGACATATTTACCAAGACACTTGATGAATCAACATTCACAAGATTAGTAAGTGAGCTAGGTATGCTTAATTATTCATAAATTCTTATCCTCATTATAATATGCTTTGAAGCCTGAATTGAATTTATGGCAAGAACAAAGTTGGCTTTAAGTAAAGATTATTCTATCAATGGATATTCCCTATCCGTTGAAAGCCAAAATTGCTCTATCAACGGATGTTCATTATCCGTTGAAAGACAAATACATTTCTGGTAATTTTATTTTTTCAACGGATAAAAACTGAGTTAATCTTCAACAGATAACTATTTACCTCATCCGTTGAAGTGTCACATCAGTTCTTTTAAGTGAGTCACAGCCGTTGATTTATTTACTTAACCGTTGATACAAATATACACTGTTGTATGTATTTGTATTAAAGGCAGTTTTCAGAATTTCTACAGTTTTCTTTATTCACAAACAGTTGTAGTTTATTTAAAAGTATCATTTAATCATTTCATTTACGTTTTAATTCGAGGAAGTATAAAAGCCCATTGAATTCTTATTTTCACTTTACGCTTTCTTGTAATTTTTACTCACTTTCTCTCCCAAAACTCTCAATCTTTTCTCTGCAACCTCTACTCACAACAATGGCACCAGTAGTCAAGATTATGTCTCAGTCTGGCTTTGTTTATGAAAAGAACAATTTTGTAGCCTTGGTTGAAAAGAATGAAGCCCATTCAGATTATCACAAGATGATGGACTTCATCAAGAACTGGAAACTAAGCTATGCAATGCTGGAAGCCCCAACTATCTATTGTGAGGTAATTGAGGAGATTTGGACAACTGCAGAGTTCAACTCCACAGATATGACCATTGCTTTCTCTCTCAAAGGTAAGGATTATTGTATTAACTGTGATGATATACAGTCATGCTTTAAGTTACCTGAGAATAATGCCATGACACCACACACTGATAATAATGTATCTGCTATGTTAGATTCCATAGGCTATTCTTTTGATTCTGCTAGTTTAGGGAGCATTAGAAGAAAGGGCCTTAGGAAAGAATGGAGTTTTCTTGGAGATGCCTTTATCAAGGTTTTCTCTGGGAAGATTAGCAATTTTGATGCCATAACTTCATCTCTTGTTAATATGCTCTATATGCTAGTTTCTGATAGGTACTTTAATTTTATCAACTATGTCATGCTAGAATTAGGTTCCAGGTTAGGTAACAAAGCTAATAGACCTCATAACATCTACTATGCTAGATTCTTTATGTTATTGGCTAACCATGTTGCTGAAGGTTTGGTCATAACTAATGAGAGCAATAAACTCAAATGCTGGGCACAAGAGAAAAGGGTCCTTGCAGACCTTTTGAGAATTAACCTCAACAGCCAGGTGTCATTGGTATATTTACCAATAATGAATGCACCTCAGGTAAGTGAGGTAAACACTTCTGCAACTCCTACATCTTCCAACCCCATTGTTTCTTTGTCTTCTAGTGTGGCAATGGAATCTGTGTCTTTGTCCCAACAGATTCCTACCAAAGCCACCAAACCTAAAATTCCAAAATACAAGTCAAAGAAAACCACCTCTGTTGTTTCTCAAAAGACAACAGTTGTAACAACTACCAAAAACCTTGAAGGGAGTGAACATGGTGTGAGTGGTGAGGGGAGGGGTGAACATCAAGAAACCCCCCAGAATAAGGTGGGAGAGGTAAGTAATACCCTAGCCAGCCAAGCCACAATTTCTCAAAAGACTGTGGTGGTTCAAAAGGAGTCAAACACATCCCTAGTTGCATCCTCCCAAAAGGATGCAGCTATTGAAAATAGTCCCCAACCAGGGACGCATAACAAAGGAGGGAGGGACACTGAAGCCACACATTCACCTGTCAAAGCTTTTTCAAGAAGAAAGAAGGCTAAAACCCTAGTTTCCACACAGGGGGCACACACTGCACAGATACATCCACCTGTATCTTTGCCTTCTCAAATTCAGCTTGATGTGGCTCCACCAAATATGGAGTCACAGCCCCATTCTCTCATAATAGACACACAACAATCACCAAATTCTCCATCACCATCTCTAGATGTGGATATGATATTCACATCAATTCCTGATTCTCCCTCTTTAAAACTCAGGGAGGAGCCCCACTCAAATCCTGGTGATCATCATCTGTTAGATGACTTGTTGGATCATCAGCCAATTCTTTCAGACTTAGTTGAAGAATCTGTGTCACCTCACTTAAAATCAATTCACACAGATTCAACAATTATGTCACTTTCAATATCTACATCTTTTCCTTCTTTAACGGATATCTCTCATCCGTTGACAAGTGGTTGTTCTTCGACGGATAAGCTTAACAGCAGTTATCCATTGATATCATCAGTTTCCACTTCAACGGATACTCCCTATCCGTTGATGGTCTCTACACATATAACTGATTCAATTTCAAGTGTAGAAGACATGGTTACTGTACTATCACTTCTAGGATTGAGGGAAGGGAGTGATAATTTGAGTGAGAGGCTGGGTTGCTCCCAGGAAAAAGGAGAGGTTGAGAGTCAAAATATGTATGCTATTTCTTCCAGCATGGCAAAAGTAAGTGAGGGGAGTGCCACCTTAGTAGGTGAGGGTGAGGGTGTGAGGGTGTGTGTGAGCCAAGGGGAGCCCCTGATGCAAGAATATAGAGAAAATGAGAGAAAAGCAGGTACAGAAGCTATAAGGGTGGATCCAGCCATTGCTAGTGAGTCAATGATTGTGGATGATGTTGAAAAGGAAAGATAATTTCAGCAACATTACAAAGCTGAAATTGATAACATTTCCTTGGATTCTGGCACTTTTACTCATCCTGTTTCAGCCTATCAACTGTTGGCTGCTCAGGGAAATGTGGAGGCAGAGCAGACTTTGAACATAGTGCGCACTTCAGAATCTCTTCAAAGAGATATAGCTGCTTTTAATAGGATGCCTTCTCAAGCTGGTGAGCCATCTGAAGAATTTGAAGTAAATTCTAATGATGATGACTCTAATTATTTGGATGGGAGCATGAACTTAGGGGGAGATGCAGGCCCAAGTTCTGTTCCAGATTTACCTGAATGGGCATGGACAAAGAAATCTACACCAGGACAGTTTGGTGTAGCCTTGGTCAAACAAGTCATGGCTATTCGAAAGGCCCTTCAGGAGACTACAGATGCTGGTACAAAGGCTATTCTTCAAGCTCATCTAGACTCTCTGCATCTCTTGCAGTTGCAGCATATCAGACATAATTTAAGTGTGGATGAACTCAAAAAGGATATTGCTGATCTGAAATCCTACAATTCTGAGAAGTTGGATTCAGTTATGCCTTATGGTACTATGCAAGATTTGTTGCTGAGATTGAGGAGAGAATCTGATGCTGATAAGAGGCTGGCCAAGTTGGAAGACAGAGTTCAAATCATTGAAGACTCTGTGGTCACCATTCTTCAAAATCAACAATCACAGACAAATCTACTATTGCAGCTGGCAAAAGCACAAGGCTTGACCCCTGTCCTTGATGATAACAAAAAGGGGGAGAATAAAAGGGAAGGAGAGCCATCAACAACAGTTCAAATATCTAAAGTGCTAGTTCCTGCCATCACCACTTCTCCAACTCTTCAAATCAAAGGAAAGCTTGATGGAATTGATCTAATCCAGATAGCAACAGCTGAGATGAAAGTCAAAGAGCAAAGGAAGAAAATTGATGAAAGGATGCAACAAATCTTTAGTTCTACAACTTCTAAATCACAATATGTGAAGCATAGCACAAAGGTGGAGCCAATCATTATGGAGCTCAAGCCAGTAAGGAGGAATAAGGTTGGAGAGACTTCTTCCAAGAATCTGAAACCTATGGTTCTCAAGCCCAACAACAGATCCAATAAGGACTTTACAAAGAGCCCTCTAAGCCTTGCTCAGTTGAAAGAAGTGGACTTTCCTCTTCCAAAGCCTGATGAAGACAAGGTTTTGGGTGGTAATATCATGATGCACAAGGAGACCAAGGATGTGGTTGAAAGGATGAACATGGCCATTATCTTTAGAGAGGGAAAGAGTATCTGTGTGATACAAGGACATCCCAAATTCTCAATAGCCAAGAGGGAAGAAGCCAGAAGGTTAAAGGAAGAAGCTAAAAAGCTAAAGGCTGACAAAAGAGGACAAACAAAGCTTTAAAAACAACTAAAGTCAAGTCAAGCTGAAGAAAAGAAAGAAATTGAAGACAAGAGTGAAGATGTAAGTATGGGGGACATGATTAGTGATGATGTGGAAGAAAGAAGTAAGGAAAGAAAGGAATGACAGAAAGGGAACAGAAAGAAGGCCAATGCAAAAAGGAAGATGGTAGATGAAACTGAAGAAACCCAATCAAAATCCAAACCACTACCTTGTATTCCTGAACCCATTGTGCCTAACCCCTTCATAAACATCCATGGTGAAACAATCACTCCTAAGGAGGAACCAATTGATTGGGACACCAAGCCCACCTTTTTAACCACTTCTCCACCATCAAAGAAACAGAAAAGGAAAATCAAATCAACACCTCCTCTAACCTCAATCAAATTCACTCAGAAGCCTAAGCCTAAGCCATAAGCCTCAAAGGATGATTATGTTCACATTTGTGACATAAAGGAATTTTCAGACATTGAACTCAATCTGGATGAGCTGGAGGAAGTAAGGGGAATAGATGCCTACAAACAGCTTCCAGAAAGACTAGTGTTCAAATATAAAGGAAGTGGGGAAAGGACTTGGCCTCTCTACAGGATTCTGAATGAAGGCTATTCTACCTTGGTTAGAGTCTACTCAGCCATAAAAAGGGATTCTGGCTTTACCAGGACTGCCAAAACTGAGATTCTCAACAAGATTGCCAGCATAAGGAAAACTTGGTGGGAGCACAATGCCTTGCCTAGAACATTATTCATCCAAGAGAGAGGAATTACACTTCATAAATCACCTCATTGGTTGATGGAGTTCAGAGATAATAAAAGAGTCAGAAGATTTTTTAGACTTGAAGATCAGCTCAAGATTGCCAGTAATGAAACTCTCAAGGATATGCAATCTAAGTTGGATATCAATGAAGAAGATGAAGCTGAATTCTACAGACAACTCCAACTCCAAATAGAGGAGAATGACAGGAGGCTAGGGAAGAAAACAAGGGATCAAAGGAAAAGAAATTAATCTGCTCAGGCTAAAGGAGCACCCTTGGAAATAATGTAATTCTTCAATTCTATCTCAGTATACACACTTTTGCAGCACTTTTGAATTTCTACTTTATTTCAGTTCATATGTTTGTTAAGTGTTTTGTTATCATCAAGTTAAACCCAAATTTATGACTACAGTTTTAGTAGACATAAATAGGGGGGGATTGTTAGGAATATGTGTATTAGTTTGATGATAAGTTAAACAAAACACTTAAGTAGAAATCTAGTGTTTGTAGCCTCAACGGATAAGACCATTTTGGCTATCCGTTGAAGGAGTAGCTTTACTTAGAAATAAGTTTAGTATTGTAGCACATTTCATTCTCTGTATTTAAGTTGTAATTCTTAGATGTTGTGGGAAATTATCAGTCATGTTGACTACTAGTGGATATGCAAATAGGAGGGCTAATTGTAAATATTTCATGCCTTGTAATTTTGTATAAATGAAGTTGTATCAACTGATATTAAAGGCCTTCAACGGATGAGAAGCAAAGCTTCAACGGATGTCTCTAAAGCTTCAACGGATAACATCCATCAACGCATGAGTGCTTCAACGGATAAAGCTTCAATTGCTAATGCATCAACGGATAAAGCTTCAAACGGATAAAGCTTCAACGGATAAAGTATCGACGAATGAAAGCTTCAACGGATGCTTAGTTCAAATAACAGTTGATAGTGATAATTCATAAGCTGACAGAGGCACATGGGTTGACAGAGACAAACTGGAATGTGGCAGCCTCCAGGAGGAATCAAGAAAATGCAGCATTTCCATTCTGGTGCAAACAAGGAAGTATTCAAAGATTCACAGCTAAACCTAAATTGCATTGGATAGAGAAATGAAGAAGAAACATGTGAAGAATCTTTTAATTGTATTTTACAGTTTTGTCTTCACTTGTAAACTTGGTGTTATATAAACCAAGTAGCAGCTAGTAATTAGATGGTGAATTTTCCAGAGCTGTTTAGAAAAATCCAGAGAGAAAATCATCTAGTTTGTACTAGGACGCAGCTGTGATTTAATTATTTGAATCACAGATTTTCTGAAATAACACATCTCTGGTGGAACAACAAATCCACCAGAAAAGTTTTTAAGTCTGTTGTGTTCTTTATATTTGTGTTTGAATATATATCTGTCTGCATTAGCTGAAAGCAATTCACACACACTTGTTCATCAAAACACAATAGCCCAGAAACTGCTCAAAACTTGAAAAAGTTTTGAGATTTACATTCAACCCACCTTCTGTAAATCTCATTGTTAGTTCACTGGGAATAACAACCAGTTATCTTTTCTTCCAAGTATTCTATTCTTCATAGAATTCCTTCTTCATGCATATCTCTTCTTGCGTTTGTCTTGATCTTCTTTTCTTTAGAAAAATCATCTAGTTTGTACTAGGACGCAATTGTGATTTAATTATTTGAATCACAGATTTTCCGAAATAACACATCTCTGGTGGAACAACAATTCCACCAGAAAAGTTTTTAAGTCTGTTGTGTTCTTTACATTTGTGTTTGAATATATATCTGTCTGCATTAGCTGAAAGCAATTCACTAACACTTGTTCATCAAAACACAATAGCCCAGAAACTGCTCAAAACTTGAAAAAGTTTTGAGATTTACATTCAACTCACCTTCTGTAAATCTCATTGTTAGTTCACTGGGAATAACAACCAGTTATCTTTTCTTCCAAGTATTCTATTCTTCATAGAATTTCTTCTTCATGCATATCTCTTCTTGCGTTTGTCTTGATCTTCATTTCTTTCAATCAGCCGCCTTCCTTATCTGAAAGTTTCCTTTAAGTCCTGATATTATCTCCTGATAAATATCTCCTGAACCTTAAGTACTGATAACTTAAGTTTTATTTTCAGTATAAGTACTGATATCCGGTTAACTACTGATTTGTCCTGTTTAAGTAAGATCTGAAAACTAAACACAAATCATATTAGACATGACATTATCAAATATATCTAACAACAAATAACTTTAATTGTAGAATTTTTCTTTAACTTCAATGGACATTCATTCTCTTCTCCATCACTGTTATTCCTCCTTGCACTCATGGAATTTTTATAAATAAAAATGTATATATATGTATGTATAATTCTCCTCTACTATAGTCTTATATAAAGACTACGGGTTAGTAATAGGAATAAATCAACTAGACTTTTCACTTTTCTAGGTTTATTGAAAATAGTATAAGCAGTAAATATGGCAATAGTGGTAAATATTATACATTTGTAAACAAGAAAGAAAACCTGAAACGTCGTATAAAAAAACAGAAAGAATATAGATGTTATCTCAAAGGCACTAGTTGCAACCACAGGACCAGAAAAATAAAAAAGTGGAAAACCTTTTTTAATCTTTAATTGTTCCTTTAATACCAACATGCATGACTCTGTTGGTAGATTTTTTTATCAAACCGTCCACTATAAAAGTAATGTCCAATGTAACTAACAGTCGCATAAAAAAATCTTTGGATTTAAAATGGTTGCTCAGAAGCACACAACCTCTCAGAGCTAAGGACCAAATTTTAGAAAATTATGCACAACAAGATTCTCAGCTTTCAACTATTTAAAGGACCTTAAATCTATTAAATAAACCAAGACATTTTTATTAATTTTAATGCCTTTAAATGTATTTTGATTTCTCGCTAACCATATCGACCAAATAACTGAAGCAACGGTTACCCTTCAAAGATTTAGACAATGTACCTTAAGAATCAGTTTAAAAAATCAGGACAAAGAAAAATGATCACAAGATGCAATATCAATTTTCCAAGTTATAGCTAAGTGACTCATACCCCAAGTTGCCAATTCACACTTATTGAACAAATGAGTAATAGATTTTTTCTTCAGAGCCACACCATTTACATACGGATCAAATCTGTAAAATTTGCCCCAATCGATTGTAAAATTAAAGCATCCTAACTGGAGGAATACCCACTGTATCATTCGTATGTTCACACTTGCTTCATTGAGATATCTGTTGCTTACAATTTCCTCGTTTGATTTCCCATAACATTAACTAAACTTAAGTTCAATCAGATATAAAATAGATTTCGTAACTCAAGTCATATTTAATTTATCTTTTTTGATAAATATGTCTCAAAATTATCGGGATGCGCGAGAATCGAATAACAGAAGATAAATTCTTAAATAATTGAATTATTCAATAATTTATTATTCAATTTGTAACTGGTTGCAAGTAATGATCGAATCAATATTTCAAATTAGTTTAAATTAAGTATTTGAGTAATTATCAAATTCTGTGATCCGAATATAAAACGAGATCCAGTTTTATAAATCGGATTTTTTATTATGTGCCAATGGGCACATGATAAACGAGAGAATTTATAATTTTTAATCAATTTGATTGATTTATTTTTTATAATAGTGATAAATCCCTGCATGCATCCGCGCTAATTCCATCAATTAAATTAATCTAAAACTAAATTTTGGCGATTACATAGGCTCACGATAAGAAAACCGGTTATAAATTTGGGTTCTAACTTTCGAAATAGGACCTATTTTGGCAGCGGAGACGGCATTTATTTTATTATGTTGTTATTATAAGGGGATATCAACGGCCAATACGAAGCAAAAGACGAAACCCTAGGTCTTGCGAGTACAAAAATAATCTCTGAGATTCGTATTGAAATTCAAGGATCAATCAAACTATATTCAATCGTTCGTTCCCCAAGGTACTATTACTTAATCATAACAATTGTATACTGTTTTGTATATATCAATTCATGATTATTTCTTGTAAGCCCCCTTTTCACTTCTCCTCTTAATTTCTCTTCAATTCATCTGGATCATGTACTTACAGACATATTTATGTTTATATATGAATTTGTTGTTGGTGTTAGCTCGTTTGATCGATTGATTTAGGGTTTATAACACAATTGTCTGATTTGTATGTATCAATTAGTCGTCTATCGTAGTTGATTTTGTCTTGTTTCGGATTGTCTGTAGAATTCCATGAATTAGCTGTTCCTCTTAACTTTTCGATTGGTTTGTGCCTCTGTGGTGTTAATTTTGCGTATTATTCAGCGGTTTTATAAATTTTGGATTGTTTATATTGTCAACTAATTGTCGGTTTTAGATTGTTTGATTATATTTCGTGTTTTTTGTTTTTGCTGTTTTTGGGGCTTGTGTTCTAATTGATTTGAGTATGTATTGGACAGTTTGAGTAAAGGAGAGGAAGATGACGACTGCAGCTCGACCAACCTGGGCACCTGCTAAAGGTGGGAATGAACAAGGTGGGACTCGGATTTTTGGCCCTTCTCAGAAGTACTCTTCAAGAGACATTGCTTCTCACACAACACTTAAGCCCAGGTCAGTTGTCATTTTATTGCTCCCATGTTTTTTAAAGTTTCTATGTGCTGTTATTTACATTTTTTGGAAGATTGCATTGTGTTGCACTGTTGTACACTTATATTATGAAAAATTGCGGGGTTTATGGTCGTTATTGGATTTAATCAAATCGATGTATGTAATTTTATTCTGTTCCCAGGAGACAATGAAGAACATAGCTTATTAGTAAATAATGGTATGATAGGAGAATAGGAGAAGACTTGTTAAAAATGTTGAGGTTGATTTTATAATCATTGTGTGGACTGTTATTACATGACACATGAACACCCCTTTCTTCTCAAACTCTCTTACCCATGCTGATAAGAATTTTAGGTTTTTCTTGAATACTATTATTGCGAAGTAAGAGTCTCTACTCTCTCATTCCTGCAAACTCAGATTGGTGCCATTTACAGACACATCTATGCATTAATTGCAATATATTTGTTAGCACTTTAAAACTTGTTCTTCATTGTCCCCAAATTAGTTTCTAAGGCAGTGTTTCAAGTTCCAAACTTGTATATTCGTAGGATGTGGATGAGGAGTGTGCACATGCTATTGGGGGGGGGGGCTTGATTCACCATTTTGTTGAATCAGTTTTATTATGTCCTACCAAAGATGCATGGTATAGTTGGATGAAGAAGATACCTAAATGTTCAATAAAAAAACCTAAAAGGTTGTTAGGAACATGTATTGGACAAGCCTGTGTGTAATCATGCAGAGCATCTTATTTTAATCAGTAGTAGCTCACTATATTACAGTAGTAGTGAAAGATTTAGGAACTTCTCAAAGTATTGAGCACATGATTTGGTGATTATCATGAGAAATCCAAGTTAATAAGTAATTCCATACATAACTCTATTATCGTATTATAAACTCTAAAGTGTACCATAAGTTTATTAACGTACAAGTCTATAAATTACATTGTGATACTGATATGGATAAATACAGAAAGGAAGGGCAAGACACTCAGGAGGAGCTTCAGAAGAGGAATCTCCGTGACGAGTTGGAGGAGCGTGAGCGACGACATTTTTCGTCTAGAGGTATATTATTATTTGACCAGTATACCTTTTCAGGCTTGTTTGGTGCCATGTTGCCTTTTTTTTATAACTTACGAAAGTGAATATGGTTGCAGAGGATAAAGATCGTAGGAAGGGAGGGCATCTGCTTCTGGAAGGTGATTCTACCAGACATTTAAATATGTGTTTTTTTTCTTGTTCTGCACGACAAATGCTAGTATTGATAGTCCTATGCACACACATGCAAGCACAATCATAAAGACGGGTCTTTATACTAATCATTCAAGTTATTACAGGATCCAAAAGAGAGATTGAAGACCGTATAGTTCCACGGAGTGCAGACGCTGATGATGATACGGAAATTAAAAGTGATGATGAAAGGTCAGTCACCAGCAATATTTTTGTAGTTATTTTGTTAGCTGAAACTTATGTGTATAGTCATGTTAATTATGCAATTGCCTCTACTTAGCAAAAAAATTAAATAATATGATATGATTGCGTGATATATAGTTTTTTCCTGACAATACTCCCTCTGTTTCAAATTACATGTCCACTTTTAAAAAATCACACATATTAAGAAAAGTGAATGTTGATAAATTAATTGCATTAAATGACTATAATATGTGGAATGAGGTTAATCTTGAAAATATAAATAAGAGATATGTGATGTAGAGTTGACTTTGAAAATATAAATTTACATTGAAAGTTGAAGGGGACAACTAAATTGAAACAAAATTTTCTCATATAAGTAGACATGTATTTTGAGATAGAGGGAGTATTTATATAATTATATCTTATCCGGTTAATTCCGGTGACTTGACAGACTCAATTTTGCTGCAAATAGGCATGTTTGACTCTTTAATTACCTTATGTTTTTTGTAACTGGTGTTCTCCACTATCATCATACCCCAGCCTCTGTGTGTGCCACTCGCTCTATTCAGATTGCCAGTAGTTGAGTCTTCTTCCATTTGCTTTATTCTGTTATCTCGTGCTCTCTTATTTTTACTTGTTTCGAGTCTAGTGTATTATATTCCCCGTAGTTTCTGATTACATTCAGTATTAGCTACTTCCTTAAATGTCTTTACTCTCTATTCAGCATTATGATTTGTGAAAATTGGCTAATGTATGTTGTATTTTGTGTTCAGTGACGACGATGATGATGACGAGGATGATACAGAAGCTCTTTTGGCGGAGCTTGAACAGATTAAGAAGGAAAGGGCAGAGGATAAACTACGGAAAGTGAGTATTTTTTACCTCATCAAGTCAAGAATAACTAATTTAGCAGGTTTTGTTTTATTGTTTAGCGATGAATAACTGCATAAGTTGTGCTTCATCCTAAAGCTAAGTTCTATTTTCTGAACTTTTATAACTTGAGGATTAGTAAGTTTGTGCTTTGATATAGGACATAATTCGAGAAAGATGTATAGAATAAAATCAATGATAATATAGATCCTCAGTGATTCAGCCGCAGAAGAATCAGTACCTTCAGGGTTTTCCAACCACATAAAGAGCAGCCCGTAAACGAGGCTACAATAATGTGGGTTACATGCTTGCATAGAGACATAGAGAATAGAAGACTTGGGAATATAGTCTAAAGGTCCGGGGGCTAATAAATAAATTAAATAACCATCTAGTCAACTAGACCCCACATGTAATATGTATGTAATTAAACCGTATGATAATGTGTATCAAAGTTCCTTCTTATTTTCACATCTGTGCCCCATCTCCCTTTTCTTCCCCAAGTATAAAATATTTACCCCGAAGATCAAGGAATATACAATTGAAAAATGTCATGCTTCCCTTTTGACTTCTGTTTTATTGCATTTTCCATCATAAAGAAACCATTTTTAATGCAAGTCACACTTTGAGTTCCGGTAACTTTACAGTTTTCACATCCGTGCCCCATCTCCCTTTTCTTCCCCAAGTGTAAAATATTTACCCCGAAGATCAAGGAATATACAATTGAAAAATGTCATGCTTCCCTTTTGACTTCTGTTTTATTGCATTTTCCATCATAAAGAAACCATTTTTAATGCAAGTCACACTTTGAGTTCCGGTAACTTTACAGTTTTCAGAGCCTGTGCTCTGCCAAATGACAATCCAGTTCAGTGTATATATTACTTCAAATAAAGTAGTTAGATGTTTTACAGTCATGTTAAGGTGCATCCTTGACAGTTTGTTTTTTGACTATGATTATTGACGCTTTTTACCATCTCTAGGAGCGCCAAGAACAAGAAGAGCAGCTTAAAGTCAAAGAAGCGGAATTAATACGCGGAAATCCTCTGCTGAATAACGCAACCTCGTTCAATGTGAAACGAAGGTTAGATTCCCGCATATCCAACTTATATTTTTCTATTATTAAATTGATGGTCTTCCTGTTAAGTTCAAATATTTATGAAGTATTACATTTTGTTTAGGTGGGATGATGATGTGGTTTTTAAGAACCAGACTCGTGGCGAGACCAAGACACCCAAGCGCTTCATCAATGACACTATTAGGAGTGACTTCCATCGCAAATTTCTCCAGAAATACATGAAGTAGTGGGTCTTTGGTTCGAAGACGATTCTGAATTATGTTTGATGTTTCTTTTATGAATTAACAATGAAATTGTATCATGCTTTTGACAAGCTTCCTGTGTTTTGTGCTTTTGTTTATTACTGGAGCATATAAATACTATTTACATCTATTGCAACTTGCAAGGTAAATGTTACTCGTACGTTCATCAAGTAAATCTTCAAGGCATGTTCTGTTAATTTATTCAAAATACAATATATTTTCAATGCATGTTCTGTTCTATAGATTTTTAAATTCGGACAAATGGAATATATTTTTGTATTATTTTCTATCGGAATCTTTAAGAACCAAAACTTTTACATTGATTATACAAAAAGAAGGTATTTAAGGTTTTTTTTGCCAAGTGAAACAAAAGATTTTATGACGAGGTGGTGCCTTTAGGCCTTTAAGTTTGTATTATAAATTTGAAAGGCAACAAAATACCAAAATAACAGGTGGAGAGAAGGGGGCTTATTTCTTATGTATTGTATACTTATATTTTCAAAAGTCTGAACCTACTCGAGTTTGACTGAAAATTATACATTTTTAACTTAAAATTTACAAATTTGAAACTTTCTTCTATATATAATATAAAAAAATTAACATAATATTTGTGAGATTTTTTATTCTCGTGAAATGAGAGATTTGATGGGAATTGAACCCCAATAAGATGTACAATATCACTATGGCAATATGTTTTTGTTAATAATCATACACTCGATAGATATTTGTCGCGTTAGTTATAAAATAACATTTTTAATCATATTTTTCTTTTTATATTTGCTGATTTAGTTACCTATATATTTTTAAAAAAATTAAGTTACTACTTGAATAATAATAATAATCGATATTTTACATATAAAATAACCATTTTATGAAAAGAATAAATGAGCTAACATATAACATGTATTTAATTAAAGATGCTATATTTTTTTTAAGTAAACGTTATATTAAAATTTACGATTACATATAAGAAATGGTTAATAAAATCTAATGATCATGTATACAATTATAAGAAAAAAAGTTAAATTTATAATATCTAATGATCATCACTTATACGGAAAATAAAATATATAATATGTATTTGTTCAATATAGATACAATATTTTATTCAAGTAATTTTCGATCAAAATCACCAATATAAGACAACAATTTTTGGTATGTATATGATATAAGATTATATATAATGATTAATTATTCAAATAAAAATATATTATATGTTACCCATACAACATCATATACTCTTACTAGAGTAGAGTAAACCTCGGTTCGGTTTTTAGATAAAACCGGAACCAGAACCGCAAGTTCTCGGTTATTAAAATCGAAAACCGCAACCGCAACCGATCCATCGGATCGGTTTCCGTTTTAAAAAGTTCGGTTTTTATCGGTTCGATTTCGGTTATAAAACCGCATGAAATTAAAAACAAAAAATATATTATAAATTTGATAGAAAAAACCCAAATAAAAAACTTTACTATGCAAGTTTAGAAAGCTGAATTTGTAAACATAAAATTTGCAAAGCAAAACTGTAACAAAAAATTTACGCCTGGTGTGTTTTAACATCATCAATTGATGTTGCCCTTCTCTCTCGAATGAGGCAGTGTCTTTTTTCCCTAATATTTACTTTTCATAACTATTTAGATACAGATATAAATGTAAACAACTTACCGAAGGAAATGCATATTGTGGATATTATCTCGAAATTTCTCTGTTTAGCCAAGAACATAAGAAGTTTCTTCTGTATATGACATGTAATTTAAGGATTTAAATTAGAGTTAAACCTTTATTTTGTGACTTTACACTCAAAAACTGAATATGATTTATAGAGTAATTAGTTGTTAACATATATAATTTATTATTAATTTATTGATTTTAATTTTTCGGATCGGTTCGGGTTTTTTCGGTTCGGTTTTATGTTAAAATCGGAACCGAACAATCGGGTTTCATCGGTTTTTACCGGTTTCGGTTTTATTTCGGTTTTTTGCTCAGCCCTAACTCTTACATATAAATCACGACGATAATATATACTCCCACCGTCCCTCTCAATTTTTACATTTCGGAAAGAGTGTCCGACACGTATTTTGAGGGACGTATAAAGTATAGTTTCGTAACTTATTTTTATAATTTTATTTTCTAAATAAAAATTTAACCATTAAGTTGTTATTTAGAAAAAAATTGTAAAATTAAGTTACGGAATAATACTTTATATGTAACTTAAAATACGCGTCGGACACTATTTCCGAAATGTAAAGAAATGAGAGTGTTAAATATTGAATGCAAAGCAGGGGTGAATCCGTTTCTTGGATTTTTAGCCTTTTTAACATTGTTTGGATTGTAGGTGAACAAAGCAATTAAGATATTGTAGAGATAATATATTTAAAAAAATTAATCAACAAGCACAATATTTTCAAAACTCACTTAATTTGTATTAATTAAGTTTGTCTTGCAACAAATTATGTGTTCTTAAGAAAATAAGAGCTTATCTTCTATCTTGAAATAATACAAGAAAATCTAGATCTGTTTGTTACTTGTGAACTAAGGACCCGTGCATGCTTTATAGACTAGCATCACGGGTTTACAAGACTTGCACTAAAATATACTAAACTACTTTCCAAAGCAACCTTTTCCTATTTCCATTTCTAGCTTAACAAATCTGTGCAAAATCTTGCAGGTCTGTTACCACCTTTTGTCCAGTTAATCTTGACCCTTGATCTTGTATTCTTCTAGCTACTTTATAGACTTTTCAATCTAGTGAATAGATTGTTTGTTGACTGATAATCTTGAATCTTGAACTTGTATGCATTCTGAATTTGGGAAGTATGTCGAGATCTACAGTTTGTTTTATAGAGAAGTGACATCTCGATAAGTATAATGTCTTATAGAGATCTCTGAGTTCTTTATAGGTATACTTGACTTGTCGAGGTCGTTAGATCCTTGCCATGTGAAATGACTTGTCGATATGTCTGAGATCTCTCCATGTAGAAATGACTTGTCGATATCTCTGAGATCTCTATATACACATTTTGACTTATCGATATCTCTGAGATCTCTATATGAGAAATTGACTTGTCGATATCTTCAATTCTTCATATCTTCATTTGACTTGTTGATATATCTGAGTTCTCTACATGCAGAAATATCTTGTCGATATCTCCAATTATCTACATCTTCATCTGACTTGTCGATATCTCTAAGACTTCTTTATAAGTCATTGTGGACTTCTCTACAAGTCATTCTCGACTTCTCGAATGACTTCTCAATATAACTTGATCTGTGACTTGTCGATATATATTCTTGATTTTTTTTCATAGAACACCTTTATTCAACTCCAAACTTCTACATTTTTCTCTGTGGCATGATCATGGCTTAATCTTCTTCCAGACTTTATTCCTTAGCTTGAATCTGTTCATATAAAAATCCCCCAGTCTAAACTTCTAACCATTTTACAAACTCAATAAATATAATACAGAATACATATTTAGACTATCATACAACTTAATCTAGAGTTGTCAATGTGACTTAGTCTTGTTATTATACAGGCATGTCTTGCACAACAATCTCCCCCAATTTGTGAGAAGGTTGCTTATCACAAATTTATGCCTGATAGCAAGACTAACCCCATGCTAAAATCAAATACATAAAAATAACAGATTGACAAATATAAACTTTTATACATTTAGTAATTACATCAGTTCAAACATTACAGACATTAGGTGAATTTTTCATAGCCCGGTTCTTTTTCTAATGAGGTCCTTGAGATTTACCAGCACTTGAAGTTCTTCAATTATTTCTGTCCCTCTTAAGGCTTCCACCAGCTTGAGCCATTCATCCAATGAGTAATTGTTGAGGTAACCAATCCTGAACCTTGAAAATCTGCCAACTTGAATGTTTAGAAAATATCCATCTTTTGAGATTCTACTCAGCCCCCTTGCCTTGAGTTCATTTGATCTTTGTTCAAACATTTCTATCCCCTTGGCATACTTCCTTTCCCTTTCCTCCCTCTCGGCCTTTATTCTTGCATGTCTTTCATTCCTTTCTCTCAACCTCTCAGACATCACATCCTTCCACATCCTTGTACTTGTATCCTTTTCCTTCATCAAGCTAATCACCCCCTTCAATTCCGTGGTTGGAGGTTTGAATGAAGGTAGATTTGAGATTTTCTTTAAATTAACATGGCTGTATGTGATTGGTATTTTAAGTAGGGAGTTTGCATTTTATTTGTACAAGAATTTAGGTTTTTGAGGTTGTATTGGTTGAGTGTTTGTTTGGCTTGGATTGGAGGAGAGATGGTTGAGTGTTTGTTTGGCTTGGATTGGAGGTCTGAGTTGATTGGATTTGTGAAATTTTTATTTCTTGGACATTGTGTTTCTTTGTTTCCCCTTCTCCATCTCTCCTCTTCTTCTTTCCATCATCTTTCCTCTCTTCCTTTACCTTTCTCTTCTCATACATCTTGCTGCCAGTTGCTTTAGAATACCGATTTTGATTTGAGCCAGAAGATTTTTGCTCATCCTTCTTTTGCTCATAATCAGCCAAGTCATCTTTAGTGTTAATTTGACTTCTAGGAAATAGGTTATCAGCATTCCTCAAATATCTCCCCAATATCTTGATCACTTCTTCATCTTCTACAATCTTGATCTTCTTTGTTTTTAAATCAGTCTCTAGTGTCATTATCCCCCCATGACACAGTGCTTTAGGATCATGAAATATTTGCACTTTTTGGTTGATGAACAAATGTAGGTCGTTCCCTTGATAGGTTGGAGATATGCTTCTGGGAAAGCAACTACTTGAGCCTTCTTGAGTTCATTTAGTAAGAGAGTGTCCTCTGGAATTATCTTGTTAGCCTTACTAATTAGGATGTCCAACTCAAATGCTCTTCTAGATATGAGATAATTAAGAGACACTTGCATACATCTATCCACACCCGAGTCATTTATGTTTGCAACAATCCTCCTCTCTTGAAAGTTTTCTATTGTCACCATTATCACCCTTAGAATATTGATATTTCTATCCAAAGCCTTTTTGTAGGTGAAGAAGTTGTTGGTTAGAGAAACACTGAGAGCCCTGATCAATTCATCAAATTCTTTGCCCAAACAGGGCCCCTCAGCTGCTTTCTGTAGTCTTTCTGCCCCAACATCAACCTGACTTGTCTGGACTGTGGTTTGGCTGGATGATTTTAGCAGTTTAGCTTCTATCTCCCCCTTAGTCTTGGTAGCATGCAAGATTAGAGGACTAAGAATTTCAGGCCTAATTGCTTCTGGAAATACTAGAAGAGGAATGTTTAAAGTTCCCATAATAGCTCCCAAAGAGACATAATTTTGCATTTGTAGGTGTTTGTGGGAGTCTACTAGGGACTTTATATCCTATTGTTGATTTTGTATCAAAGTTCTCAGTTAGGAGACTTGAGTTGTCAAAGAATCTTTTGAAGAATATAGAGATGAGATTTGAGCTTGCAGGTTTTGGATTTGTAGGTTTGTTGATGTAGACATAGGTTGTTGTGAGCTTGATGCTGCCAAAGGACCAACATAATTCTGCACAACATTCTTGACCTCCTCTATGACCAAGGATGAATGTTCAAACCTAGCTTTGTAAAGTTGATCCAATTTGACCTTTGACTCATTATTTTGAGTGATTTGCTTCTGGATCACTTTATGCAGAGCTTTGAAAGACTCCCTTAGCTTAGACACATTTTCTTCTACAGGAGTGAGAGAGAGGGCTTGAATACTGTCAGAAAATCTGTAACGACTGGGAAATTTACGTTGTATCATATCATATTTATAATAAAATGATGTGTATTAATATGTCAATTATGTGTGATTATCTGTTAAACCCTAACTGTTACGTGTTACGTGCATTCCGTGTCATTTCTGTATTTTTAAGGTATTTTTCAAATATTTTATTTCACATTCATAGGTTTCATTTCAAACGTTTTATGACCCAAACCACGATTTTAAAGCCAGTATTTCAAATAAAATAATGGGCCTTATTTTTCATCAAACGGCTTTTACCATCGCCTTATTCTGAACATCTAGATATTTTATAAATTTTCTCGTTTTGTGAAAAAAGACTTTTCCGGGCCCCATTGGGTGTTAAAAACCCCACAAAAATCACATTTTTATTTTTATAAAATTATAGGACTTTTATTTATACCATTTCTTTGTATTTTTGCATTATTCACAATTTTTGGGAAATTTTGGCATATATGTTAGGTCCCAATGTGTTTGTAGAAGGGGGGGTTGAATACAAACAGCACCGAATAATCGAATTAAATGCGGAATAAAAAATGTGAAACAAAATTCAAGTTAAATAAAAATATTATTAAAATTGAAAGGTGTTACAACAACTGTATCGATTACAAGGTATTAATCTCAAATCAATTATCACAAATCTAGAATAAATTCGACATGAACTTTTTCTATTTTTGCAATAATTAGAATCAAATGCTAAACGCGATTTGAGATTAAGTTCTAGGGATTTTGATCCGCTAGATTGTTACACAAGAACAAGATAAATAATTCTAGTGGTTGAATTTAACATTAACAAACTAGAATTTAATCTTGATGATTTGCAGATGAAGAATAAAATATTTCAAGGCGGCTGCTTTCTTTTTGTTCTTGGATGTTTTCTGTGTGTTTTTAATGACTTGGTCTTCTGCTTCTTTTATCAAACAGCCAAATGGAAAATTGATCTGGTATGACAATCCTTTGCTCAGTAAGACTTTCGGTGTGACAATCTTTAGAGCTAGCAAGACAATCAAAATGAACTAGCAAGACTTTCGGTATGACTATTGATTGTCATACCGATTGTCATATTAATTCAAATGAATTGTCTTGCTGAATTAATAAGTGATTTTAATCTAAATAATAATTCTATCAAGACACTCAACTGAATTAGCATGACTTTCGGTATGACTATCAATTGTCATACCGATTGTCATACTAGTACAATCAGTTGTCTTTTTAGAATTAAAACAGATTTTAACCAAATAAAAATTCTGAAAACCTTAATATTAATTCTGAATTAATTAATCAATTAATTCAATTAATCAATAAATTAATCTTTGCAGATATAATTTATTTTCTTAATTAAATTATATGACTTAATTAATTAATAGAAAATTAATACTAACCCTGAGCAACATCCATTCTTCTGACAATCTTCTGAAAATCACTGAGAATTATGAATCAATTCCACCACTTCAATGTTGACACTCGATGTACTGTCTGGTTCATGAGTGACTAACTTCCGTGACGTTTCTTCATGTCTTGACTTTGACACTTTGATTTTCTTCAGATTAAATCCTTGTAATTAATGATACTCTGACGAGATCTCTGTCACTTGATTAAATCCACGATCTTGATTTATATCACTGAGGCATGATCAGCTTCTTGAACTTCTTCTAGTGAATTAACTCCTCAAGTCTGTAGATGAACCTTGTTTCTGAATCCTTTGACAGATATTACTTTGCGAGATCTCTCTGACGGTCGATCCACTATTTACTTATTACATTCTTATTTGAGTTGAGTTGAATCCTCGAATATACAAATAGGTCTATGACATATGACTTACAATCTCCCCCTATTTGTTTGTTAGACAATAACACACAAATACCTAGAGGATAACTCAACTAACAAATAAGAAAAAGATATAAATATACATGCAAAGTAAATAGTAGAAAAGTTCTGGACTAGATTTAACATTTTCCAGATTCCAAGTAGATGTTCCTCTAGACTGAACATATCTTCAAGTAGTTTCATCTTCTTTTGTACAACCACATTTCCTGTTGAGAAGCCCATATCTCTTGCTTCTCCCCCTATGAGAATCAACTGATTAAAGAAGATCACCTTCGTTTTACCACCTCTCCCGTACAATAGGATCCGCAGATAAAAACCAATGGTACTCCCCTAACAGCTTCTTCCCTTACTAGGAAATCACCTTGTGTTTACCACCTCTCCCGTACAATAGGATCCGTAGTTACAAACAACAATGGTGTGGTGTAGTGTACATTTTTAGGATCTTTTTCTTCCTCCCTGCTATTTCTCCCCCTTAGTTGAGGAATCCTCCAAACTATTACTTAAGCTTTTATCTCCCCCTTAAAGAAGGAATGTATGCCGTCGTCTGAAGGAGTTCTCATATTTCACTTGGTTGGAAAAGAAATAACAAGTAGTTTCTCTTTCTTCCTCACTGTGAGTGTGTGATTGTGTTTTAGTGTACCTCACATGTGTTTCACTCTTCTCTCCACTCGTGTTTACACTCATTCTCACAAGTGTATCACTCTTCTCTCATAGCTCCATAATCCAGCTGTACCTGCAAGGAAAATCACCTTAGCCATCCTTAAGGAGGTCACAGGTGGTGCAATGGGAGTTCACAAATCCCCATCCCTGTTAAACTCGTCAGATGAATCTGAGTCATAATCTACAAGTTGCTAGTTTCCCTTTTAGGGTTGCAGATTTGAATTCTGGGAAGGTAAACAATGATCCAAAGAATTTAGCAAAAAGATCAAAGTTCCCTTCTAATGTCTGTGAAGACATTTCCTTGTGACTTATCAGGTAATGTCTGAATCATTGTCAATAAGTTGCCGATCTGCACCTATGTCAGATCCACTATCCGCAGATGCATCCAGGGGATTTAAGCCTGGGGAGATAGACACTGACCACTGACATATGGCTTTTGGATCAGTATCCTCTCCTAACACCTGTAAAGGCAATTGGTCCACTAACGAACCTTGAACAATCGAATCTGACCTTAAAATGGTCGAAACTCTTGTTTCCGTCAACTCATCCTTTGTGTGTGTAACCTCTTCTTGTGCATCAAGAATTGTTTATGTTTGAAGTGGTGACACTACATCGGATACCTTGGCTGACAGGCAAAATTCAATAGACGCACCCTGTTGAGAGAATGAATCTAGTAACTGTTTTTGTGCCTTTTCAGCCATTACATCTTTTTGAGAAGATGTATGGGGGCTAGCAGTTGTCTCGGTTTAAATACTACTCATCTATGTAGGAGACAGAGCTACTGGGTTGACTACAGAACCTTCCTTATGTGGTGCACTAAGGCACTATCTCCCTCACGCTCATTCATACTACATTTAGTGGTAAGAGAGTGTTGGTTGGTTCTGTTTTTGTATTTGTCTTTACAGTCTGGGATAGACGTTGTGGGTTTTCAACCTCATGACTGTTAATGAAAGAAAGCCATTGGAGACTGAACCTGTAACACAGAACATATGGTAATAGAGAGAAAATGATTTACAATAGTGATTTCAAAATTTTTTACATGAAATAAGAAATCACTAATGTAGAAAGAAGTTTGATTTTGTTTTTCAATATGAATGAGTTTTTGATAAAACATTGATCACTTAGGGTAAAGTCTAAGTAATTCTCATTCATGTCAAAAGCTTACAAATATCTGCAACATAATGTTAACAAGATGTCATTGACCGATACTTGTCAAGTACTTTAGATACTAATTATTATGTTGCATAAGCAATATATCACTGCACATATAAAACAATATGATTGTGCCTAATGATAAAATAGTTATAAATATGATGACTCTACTAGTTCATATAAAACTGTAACTGCAGTTAGAGTGCCATACCATGTCCTTGACGATTGCTTGAGCAGTATACTAGTTCATACCAACCTGAAGTGAGATTGTGAAGAAGAGATTGCATAGTCCAATAGATCTGCAGCTGCAAAGTCCATGAACTGTGGTGCACTGACTTCCTCTTTTAACTCACCAACCAGGAGTACACTTGTACACATCTTACTAGAGTACAATTCCAAGTGTAATGTGCAGCAAGTGCCAGATATGTCGTAATATTCTCAAGTCTCGTCACTGGTGCTATATGTTAGATACTGCTTCCTGATAATAACCTAGCACAATATACAAAATTTCACTGATAACATATCCAGCTTGCAAACAGCCATATCCCTCAGATAAACCTTTGCTGTTATCTCCAAAGGTAACCAGGGGGCCAGCTTTCTCAATCCGCATTTGATAGCAGGGCTCTATCTCCGGTCATATGTCTTGATGATCCACTGTCAAGAATCCACACTACCGGTTATACCTGTTTAATGCCCTGCACTTCAAATGGATTAGACCTTCTTCGGAACCCAAACTTGGTTGGGCCCGGCATACTTGTAGAACTGTCCTTTGTCAGGCAAAACAACATTTTTAATTTTAATTGTCTCAACTTTCTCAATGACTGAACATTTGACCTTGTAAACAGCCTTAACAAATTTCTGTTTAAGCTTAGGCACAAATGTCTCCTTTCTAGCCTTAGAAGGACTAACAGTCTTAGACCTATCATGCTTCTTATTATTCACATGCTGACGAGGAGTAGTCTTATCATTAGACACATGCTTACCATTAAAATAAGCATACATCATATTAAAAGCACAAGACATACAATTAGCAACACCACATGCTTTATGAGAGTGATTAACAGCAGGTAATTTATGCATGGTAGACATGGCATTATTGTTATCCAACTCATGTGTGTCTGAGTTAGTCTCAGTTGCTTTCACAACTTTGAATGGAACTTTCGACTTACTTGACTTGGAAACAATCTTCTCATAAGCATGATCCTCAGCACGTATTTCTTCTTGAATAACATAAGATGTCGCATCAAATGGTTCAGCAATTGATGCTTTATAGAGGGGTTCATCAACACCCTTAAGCACATGTGGTACTTCCCTCCCTTTAGCACAGACATGAGGAGGAGAGTTTATGCCTAATTCTCCAATAGCAACATTGTAATCATAACCTATTTGTTATTCCTAGAGGACTAACAATGAGATTTACAGAAGGGGGGTTGAATGTAAATCTCAAAACTTTTTCAGTTTTTGAGAAGTTTATTTAAAGCAGTGTGTTCTAGATGAACAAGTGTATGAATTGCTTTGAGCTAATGCAGACAGATATATATTCAAACACAAAATGTAAGGAACACAACAAACTTTAAAAACTTTTCTGGTGGATTTGTTGTTCCACCAGAGATGGTATATTAGAAAATCTGTGTTCAACAATGTTGATCACAGCTGCATCCTAGTACAAACTAGATGAATTTTCTCTCAATGTTTTTCTAAACAGCTCTGGAAAATTCTATCTAATTACTAGCTTCTACTTGGTTTATATATTCCCAAGTGTACAAGTGAAGAACAATATAAAATACAGTAAGATCTTCACTTGCTTCTTTTCCTGTTCACTCCAGTACTTTGTTGACTATTGCATCTTTGTACCAGAGAAGAACGGCTGCTTTTTCTGTTGTTCCTGAAATTCGGCTACCACATCTCAGTTGTCTCTATCAACCCATGTGCCTCTGTCTGTAGGTACAACTACCTCTTATCAACGGCTAATCATCAGAACATCCGTTGAAGCTTTCATCCGTTGATGCACTCATCCGTTGAAGGATGTTATCCGTTGAAGCTTTCATCCGTTGATGCACTCATCCGTTGAAGGATGTTATCCGTTGATGACTTTATCCGTTGAAGCTTTAGAGACATCCGTTGAAGCTTAGCTTCTCATCCGTTGAAGGTCTTTAAGTCATCCGTTGATACCACTTCATTTATACAAAATTACAAGGCATGAAGTATTTACAATTGGCCTTCCTATCTGCATATCATCTAGTAGTCAACATGACTCATAGTTTCTCTCAACTTCTAAGAATTACATTTTAAATACAGAGACTGAAATATGCTACAATACTAGACTTATTTCTAAGTAAAGCTACACCATCAACGGATAGCCAAATTGGTCTTATCCGTTGAGGCTACAGACACTAAATTTCTACTTAAGTGTTTTGTTAAACATATCATCAAACTAATGCACATATATTCCTAACAATCTCCCCCTATTTATGTCTATAAGAATTGTAGGCATAAATTCAGGGTTAACTTGATGATAACAAAACACTTAACAAATATTTGAATTGAAACTAAGTAGAAATATAAAAGTGCTGCAAAAGTGTATGTACTAGGAGGTAATTGAAGATTTACAGTGTTTCCAAGGGTGCTCCTCTAGCCTGAGCAAATCATCATTTTCTTCTTTGTTCCCTGGTTTTCTTTCCTAGCCCTTTGTCATTTTCCTCAAATTGGAGTTGGAGTTGTCTGAAGAATTCAGCTTCATCTTCATCACTGATATCCAACTTAGATTGCATTTCCTTGAGAGTTTCATTGCTGGCAATCTTGAGTTGGTCTTCAAGTCTGAAAAATCTTCTGACTCCTTTGTCATCTCTAAATTCCATCAACCAATGAGGTGATTTGTGAATTTTAGTTCCCCTTTCTTGTATGAGTAAGGTTCTGGGCAAAGCATTTGGTTCCCTCCAAGTCTTCCTTATGTTGGCAATCTTGTTGAGAATAGCATGCTGGAAGAAATAGCATGCATTTTTGTGCTCTCACTCTCTCCTTTTTCCTGGGAGCAACCCAGCCTCTCACTCAAATTTTCACTCCCTGCCCTCAATCCTAAAAGTGATTGCACAGTATTCATGTCTTCTACACTTGGAATCATTTCAGTTATATGTGTAGAGACTATCAACGGATGTGGAATATCCGTTGAAGTTGAAACTGTTGTTATCAACGGATAACTGCTGTTAAGCTTATCCGTTGAAGAGCAACCACTTGTCAACGGATGAGTGATATCCGTTGAAGAAGGAAAAGAAGTTGAAATTGAAAGTGATATAACTGTTGAATCTGTGTAGATTGATTTAATATGTGTTGATACAGATCCTTCAATTATATCTGAAAGAATTTGCGGGTGATCCAACAAATCATCTAAAAGATGATGATCACCTGTATTTGAGTGGGGCTCCTCCCTGAGTTGTAAAGAGGGAGAATCAGGAATTGATGGGAATAACATATCCACATCCAGAGATGGTGAAGAAGTATTTGGTGATTGATGTGTAGTTATTGTGAGAGAATGGGGCTGTGACTCCACATTTATTGGAGTCACATCAAACTGAGTTTGAGAAGGCACAGAGACAGATGGATGTATCTGTACAGTGTGTGCACCCTGTGTAGAAGATTGGGTTCTAGCCTTCTTTCTTCTAATAAAAGCTTTTGTAGGTGAGTGTTTGGCTTTAGTGTCCCTCCCTCTTTTGTTCTGTGTTCCTGGTTGGGAACTCTTTTCAATAGTAACATCCTTTTGGGAGGATGCTACTAGGGATGTGCTAGAAACCTTTTCAACCACCACAGCTTTTTGAGAAACTGGGGCTTGGCTAGCTTGGGAAGCACTCAACTCTCCTTCCTTATCCTGGGGGTTTCTTTGATGTTCACCCCTCCCCTCACCACTCACACCCTGTTCACTCACCTCAGGGTTAATAGTTGGTGTTACAACTGTTGTCTTTTGAGAAACAACAGAGGTGGATTTCTTTGTCTTGGATTTTGAAAGTTTAGATTTGGTGACCTTGGTAGAAATCTGTTGGGGCATTGACACAGATTTCATGGCCACACTAGAAGATAAAGAAATAGAGGGGTTGGAAGAAGTAGGAGTTGTAGAAGCAATTACCTCACCTACCTGGGGTGCATTCATGATTGGTAAATATACCAATTGCACACTGCTGTTGAGATCCATTCTCTTCAAGTCTGCAAGAACTCTTTTCTCTTGTGCCCAGCACTTGAGTTTATTATTCTCATTGATAATGACTAAACCTTCAGCAACATGGTTAGCCAATAACATAAAGAATCTAGCATAATAGATGTTATTAGGTCTATTAACTTTGTTACCTAATCTAGTACCTAATTCTAGCATCACATAGTTGCTAAAGTTAAAGTACCTATCAGAAACAAGCATATAGAACATATTAACAAGAGATGAAGTTATGACATCAAAATTACTAATTTTCCCAGAGAAAACCTTTATGAAGGCATCCCCAAGAAAACTCCATTCTTTCCTAAGGCCTTTTCTTCTAATACTCCCTAAATTAGCAGAGTTAAGAGAGTAACCTATGGAATCTAACATGCTGGATACATCACTGTCAGTGTGTGGTGTCATGGCATTGTTCTCAGGTAATTTAAAACATGCTTGTAAGTCATCACAGTTAATACAGTGATTTTTACCTTTGAGAGTGAAGGAGATAGTCATATCCATGGAGTTGAACTCAGCAGTTGTCCAAATCTCCTCAACTACTTCACAGAAAATCGTTGGGGCTTCCAGCATTGCATAGCTAAGTTTACAGTTTTTGATGAAGTCCATCATTTTGTGATAATCTGAGTGGGCTTCATTCTTTTCTACCAGAGCTATGAAATTGTTCTTCTCGTAGATGAACCCAGATTGAGACATAATCTTCACGACTGGTGCCATTTTTGTGAGTAGAAATTGCAGAGAATAACTTGAAGTTTTTGCAGAGAGAAAATGGTAAATGCTTGAAATTTTAAGAAAGCGTAAAATAAAAATGAACAATCAGAAGGGCTTATATGCTTTCAAAGAAAAAGAAATAAATAAAGGATTAATCAATAAATAGGTGTTAGTGAATTTCAGCCGTTTAAGAATAAACTGTAAGTATTCTAATAACTACCTTTAAAACCAATACATACAGATGTATGTATGGTATCAACGGTTAAGAAAATAGAATCAACGGCTGTGAAACACCTCAAACGTCTGATGTGACATTTCAACGGATAATGTAAATTGTCATCCGTTGAAAGGTACTTCAGCTTTATCCGTTGACGGATAAAAGTTCCAGAGATATACTTGTCTTTCAACGGATAATGAATATCCGTTGATAGAGCAATTTTGACTTTCAACGGATAGGGAACATCCGTTGATGGAATAAACTTTGTTAAAAGTCAAATTTGTTCTAGCAACTAATATATTTCAGGCTTCAATTCAAATTGCAAAGAAGACATGAATTTTAAGAGTAATTAAGCATACCTAGCTCACTTACCAATCTTGTGAATGTTGATTCATCAAGTGGCTTGGTAAATATGTCAGCAATTTGTTGTTCACTTGGAACAAAATGTAGTTCCACTGTACCATTCATGACATGCTCCCTGATGAAGTGGTATTTAATATCAATGTGCTTGGTCCTTGAGTGCTGCACAGGATTCTCTGTTATGGCTATGGCACTTGTGTTGTCACAAAAAATAGGAATTCTATCAACATGAAGTCCATAGTCAAGGAGTTGGTTCCTCATCCATAACACTTGAGAACAGCAACTTCCAGCAGCAATGTATTCAGCCTCAGCTGTAGAAGTAGAGACTGAATTTTGCTTTTTGCTAAACCATGATACAAGCTTGTTTCCCAGGAATTGGCAGGAGCCTGTTGTACTTTTCCTATCTATTTTGCAACCTGCATAGTCTGCATCTGAATAACCAATTAGATCAAAGCCAGATTCTCTAGGATACCAAATACCTAAATTTGGTGTACCCTTGAGATATCTGAAAATCCTTTTGATAGCAATTAAGTGAGACTCCCTAGGATCAGCTTGGAATCTAGCACAAAGACATGTAGCAAACATTATATCTGGTCTACTAGCAGTTAAATATAAAAGTGAACCAACCATGCCTCTATAACTTGTAATATCCACAGACCTTTCAGTCTTATTTAATTCAAGTTTGGTGGCAGTGGCCATGGGAGTTTTTGCAGATGAACATTCCATTAAGTCAAACTTCTTTAAAAGATCATAAATATATTTAGTTTGACTAATGAAAATTCCATCACTAACTTGTTTAACTTGTAAACCAAGAAAATAGGTTAGTTCTCCCATTAGGCTCATTTCATATTTACTTTGCATTAGCTTAGCAAACTTTTTGCAAAGTTTATCATCTATAGAGCCAAATATTATGTCATCTACATAAATTTGAACAAGTATACTAGAGCCATTAACATCCCTAAAGAAGAGAGTTTTATCAACAGCACCTCTAGTGAAGTGATTCTCCAAAAGAAATTTTGATAAGGTTTCATACCAGGCTCTAGGTGCTTGCTTCAGTCCATAGAGTGCTTTCAACAGATAATACACATAGTCTGGAAAATTTGGATCTTCAAATCCTGGAGGTTGACTTACATAGACTTCTTCCTCTAATTTCCCATTTAGAAATGCACTCTTGACATCCATTTGATAGACTTTGAAATTGGCATGGGCTGCATAGGCTAGAAAGATTCTGATAGCTTCAAGTCTTGCAACAGGAGCATATGTCTCATCAAAATCTATTCCCTCTTGCTGAGAATAGCCTTTAGCAACCAATCTGGCTTTATTCCTTATGATAATGCCATTTTCATCCATCTTGTTTCTGAATACCCACTTTGTGTCAATTGGACTCTTGTTCTTTGGTTTGGGTACCAGCTTCCATACTTGGTTTCTCTCAAATTGGTTCAGCTCTTCCTGCATAGCTAATATCCAATCTGGATCCAATAGAGCTTCTTCCACTTTCTTAGGTTCCTCCTGAGACAGAAAACTACTATACAGACATTCATCTTGAGTGGCTTTTCTTGTTTGCACTTTAGATGATGCATCACCAATGATCAGTTCAAAGGGATGATTCTTGGTCCATTTCCTTTGTGGTGGAAGATGTGCTCTAGATGAGGTGACCTCAGTATTGTCATGATGTGAGACAGAGTGTTGACTAGTTGAAACTCCCCCTGAGTTGTTGGTCCTTTGCAGGGAACTTGGAGTTCTATCAACTGATGATGTAAATCGATTATCCGTTGATGAACTATGATCAACGGATGCTTCATTTTGTACTTCAACGGATGATGCACTATGTCTTTCAACGGATACTGCATTGCCTCTATCAACGGATGCAGTATTTTGTGCATTATCCAGGGGCATGTTTTGAATCCCTTTTGAAGTGTCATCTCCATCAGTCTCCTCTTCACTATCATCACAATATATCTCAATGTTGTCAAATTTGAGTATCTCATTATGTCCCTCATCTGTTAGTCCATCAATCTTTTTATCATCAAACACAACATGCACAGATTCCATAACAATGTTGGTTCTTAGATTGTAGACCCTATAAGATTTTCCAGCTGAGTAACCAACAAATATCCCTTCATCAGCCTTTGCATCAAACTTCCCTTTATGGTCAGATTGATTCCTCAGTATAAAGCATTTACATCCAAAGACATGAAGAAAGTTTAGAGTTGGTTTTCTTCTCTTGAACAACTGATAAGGAGTCATGCCTTTAGCTTGATTGATCAAAGAAATATTCTGAGTGAAGCAGGCACAATTAACAGCTTCAGCCCAGAAATATGTTGGTAACTTTGATTCTTCAAGCATTGTTCTGGCAGCTTCAATTAAAGATCTGTTCTTTCTTTCAACAACCCCATTTTGCTGAGGTGTTCTTGGAGCTGAGAACTCATGCATGATTCCATTTTCTTCACAGAACAGCCTTAATGTCAAATTCTTGAACTCAGTTCCATTGTCACTCCTGATATTTCTAACCTTCAAGTCAGGATGATTGTTGATTTGCCTGATGTGATTGATAATGATTTCACTTGCTTCATCCTTTGATCCAAGAAAATAGACCCATGAGAACTTTGAGAAATCATCTACAATCACTAAGCAATATCTTTTTCTTGCAATAGACAATACATTGACTGGTCCAAACAAATCCATATGTAGCAGCTGTAATGGTTCATCAATTGTTGTTTCAAGCTTCTTTTTGAATGATGCTTTCCTTTGTTTGCCTTTCTGACAAGCATCACACAAACCATCCCTTGAGAATTCAACTAGAGGGATTCCTCTAACTAAGTCCTTTTTGACTAGATCATTCATTGTCTTGAAATTCAAGTGAGATAGCTTCTTGTGCCATAGCCAACTTTCAACAGAGCTTGCTTTGCTGAAGAGACAAGTAATGGATTCTGCATCTGTAGAGTTGAAGTCAGCTATGTACACATTTCCTTTTCTAACTCCAGTTAGAACCACTTTGTTGTCTTTCTTACTTGTGACAACACAGGCTTCAGAATTGAAGGAAACTGTATTCCCTCTATCACATAGTTGACTGATGCTCAGTAAATTGTGCTTGAGACCATCAACTAATGCAACTTCATTAATGATGACATTCCTTGTTGAAATCAAGCCATATCCCATAGTAAACCCTTTGCTGTCATCTCCAAAGGTTATGCTAGGGCCAGCTCTCTCTTTAAACTCTGTGAGCAGGGAGAAATCTCCAGTCATGTGTCTTGAACAGCCACTGTCCAAGTACCATAGATTTCTTCTATTTTCCTGCACACCACAAAATCAATCAATTTGATTTTGGTACCCAAGTTTCCTTGGGTCCATTCTTGTTAGCCTTTCTCCTAGACTTCATTCCTCCTGCATCTTTAGACTTAGGCGAGTTTGAGTCAACCTTGGTCTTAGATGTAGTTGGTTGAGGTGTAGGGTTAGTCACAACATTATCCAGCACATTTATAGAATTATTAGGCATGGATTGTGCATACATGTTATTCCACATTGGCATATTGTATGGCAATTGAGGCATACTGAATGCAGTAAGATAAGGATTGTTAAAATATGGCATGTTTGCAAAATGTGCATAAGGATTTTGTTGAGACATAACAGGCATAGCAAGTAGAGGTGATACAGACATGTTAGGCATGGAAGAGGGTACAGTTATGGGAGATTTCTTAATAGATTTACAATTAGCAGATAGATGATTAACACTACTACAATGCACACAGCTTTTTCTAGGAGCATACTTATCAGGTGTGTAATTGTTATGTTTGTTAACTCCTACCTTCCCATTTCTGTTGGATTTCCTTTTGGATTCCTTTTTATCCTCAACCATCTTGAGCCTATTGTTTAACTGTTCTAAGGTCATGTGCCCTACATTCACCTTTCTGACATCTTTGGATGTGCTTGCTTCTTCTTTGACAAAGTTCTTTGAAGTTGAACCAAACTTTTTGTTGAGTTTCTTTAGATTTTCTCTTTTAGAAACATCTGCCTGTTTTAATTGAGGAACCTTCAACGGATGTTCCTTTTCTTCCTTCAACGGATAACTTTCATCATCCGTTGATTCCACATCCGTTGACAGTCCATCAATTAATTCCAGTTTCTTTTTATTTTTATCCCAGGCAGTTTCACAGAATGATTCAATTCCTTGGACTTTGGCAATTTGAGCACTTACATCCCTAGATGTTTTCCAGGCTTTAATCACCTCTTGCTCTTTCTCTAATTGATTGGAAAGTATTTCTACTTTCTTAACATATTCAGCTAGTTCATTCTCAACAGATATACAATGCAATTTGGTTTTCTCTAGGTCAATCAACTTATTTTCTAACACAGTATTTCTATTGCTTAAAAACAGATTGTTCTCTTTAATCCTACTATTTTCTTTAGCAAGAGATTTAAGAGACACACGCAAATGATACAATTCAGTAGACATGTCATTGAAAGCATCATTGCACTCTTCTTTAGTAAGCTGTGTTAAATCAGTAGTGATTACCTGATTGCTTGATGAACTAACTTCGTTTTCTTCAGAATCAGCCATGAGAGCAAGGTTGACATAATCCACATCTTCATCCTCTTCATCTCCATCAGCTGCCCAGTCCTTTTCTTGAGTAATGAAAGCCCTTTCCTTCTGTTTAAGCAGATCAAAATATTTCTTTTTGTAATCTACTTGTTCAAATTTCTTCTTTTCAGAGGTTGGCTTTCTGCACTCACCTGCAAAGTGTCCACTTATACCACAATTAAAACACTTGAACTTGGATTTGTCCACCATGTTCTTATAGGGTTTAGTGGCTCTAGTGTTTTTCCTGAACTTCATCTTTGCAAATCTCCTGGACAGAAATGCAAGATGCTCATCAATACCATCAGAGTCATCTTGACTGGAGTTGTCTTCATTTTCAGCAACTTGCCCTTTACCCTTGTCTGATTCTGGATTTCTTACACCATCTTTGGAGCTTGATGTAGATCTCACAGTTTCTTTTCTGCATTCTTTCTCATTTTCAGCTACCAATGCAACTGAACCTCCTTTCTTTCTCCCTCTCTCCAATACCTCATCCTGTTCCAACTCTAGTTCATAAGTCTTCAAGATTCCATATAATCTTTCAAGAGTGAAGTCCTTATAATCCTGAGAGTTTCTTAAGGAAACAGTCATGGGTTTCCATTCCTTTGGTAAGGATCTCAAAAATTTAAGATTTGAATCCTTCACCTGGTACACTCTACCATACAGCTTCAGTCCATTCAACAGTTTTTGGAACCTATTGAATGTTTCATTTAAAGATTCATTTTCTTCAAAATGAAAGTATTCATACTGTTGAATGAGAAGCTGCATTTTGTTTTCTTTCACTTGTTCTGTACCTTCACACAGTAGTTGAACTGTGTCCCAAACCTCTTTGGCAGTTGTGCAATTTATCACATTATCAAACATATCCATGTTAAGACCATTAAACAAAATGTTCATAGCCTTCTTATCCTTGTGGACTTCTTCTGTGTCTTCCATTGTCCATTCTGCTCTAGGTTTTGGAATGGATTGACCAACAGCAACTGTGGCTGTAGCAACTGTTGCTACTTTGTGGGGAATGTGAGGACCATTCTCAATGCAGTTTACATAACCTTCATCTTGGGAGAGTAGATGAAGGTGCATTTTCACCTTCCAATGGTGATAACTGTCTTTGTCAAGAACTGGGATCTTTACTCCAATATCCTTCTTACTCATCTTTGTTAGATTCCAAGATCTTTAAACTCTTTGTATGTCAAGAGCCTGCTCTGATACCAATTGTTATTCCTAGAGGACTAACAATGAGATTTACAGAAGGGGGGTTGAATGTAAATCTCAAAACTTTTTCAGTTTTTGAGAAGTTTATTTAAAGCAGTGTGTTCTAGATGAACAAGTGTATGAATTGCTTTGAGCTAATGCAGACAGATATATATTCAAACACAAAATGTAAGGAACACAACAAACTTTAAAAACTTTTCTGGTGGATTTGTTGTTCCACCAGAGATGGTATATTAGAAAATCTGTGTTCAACAATGTTGATCACAGCTGCATCCTAGTACAAACTAGATGAATTTTCTCTCAATGTTTTTCTAAACAGCTCTGGAAAATTCTATCTAATTACTAGCTTCTACTTGGTTTATATATTCCCAAGTGTACAAGTGAAGAACAATATAAAATACAGTAAGATCTTCACTTGCTTCTTTTCCTGTTCACTCCAGTACTTTGTTGACTATTGCATCTTTGTACCAGAGAAGAACGGCTGCTTTTTCTGTTGTTCCTGAAATTCGGCTACCACATCTCAGTTGTCTCTATCAACCCATGTGCCTCTGTCTGTAGGTACAACTACCTCTTATCAACGGCTAATCATCAGAACATCCGTTGAAGCTTTCATCCGTTGATGCACTCATCCGTTGAAGGATGTTATCCGTTGAAGCTTTCATCCGTTGATGCACTCATCCGTTGAAGGATGTTATCCGTTGATGACTTTATCCGTTGAAGCTTTAGAGACATCCGTTGAAGCTTAGCTTCTCATCCGTTGAAGGTCTTTAAGTCATCCGTTGATACCACTTCATTTATACAAAATTACAAGGCATGAAGTATTTACAATTGGCCTTCCTATCTGCATATCATCTAGTAGTCAACATGACTCATAGTTTCTCTCAACTTCTAAGAATTACATTTTAAATACAGAGACTGAAATATGCTACAATACTAGACTTATTTCTAAGTAAAGCTACACCATCAACGGATAGCCAAATTGGTCTTATCCGTTGAGGCTACAGACACTAAATTTCTACTTAAGTGTTTTGTTAAACATATCATCAAACTAATGCACATATATTCCTAACACTATTCCAGATGTTTGATTAACAGCTTGCTTACTGTAGAACTCTTTAGCCTTCGAACAAGAATTGAAGTAGGCTCTAACCTTAGTCTCAAGACCGGTGATCTTGTCTTTGAGAATAGTTTCGAGTTTTCTATAACAGTCAACTCTATTCTCTAGAAAAGATACCTGTTCTTTTAATTTGTCTTGATTAATGTGCACAAGTCTTAATTCATTGACCTCTTTCTCAAGGTCTGTGATCTGTAAACTTAATAGTTCATTATCACGACGTGCACAATCTAAGTTACCTCTTAGATGATAAACCATTTCAGCATCAGAAAGTTTTACCTCTATTCTTGACGATGAAGCTTTTCCATCAATAGCCATAAGAGCAAGATTTCCTTCATCTTCATCTTCACTGTCAGTATCATCCCAGCTTCTTCCCTTTGCCAGATAAGCCCTTTCAGAGTTCTTTCTTACTTGCTTTGGCTTCCTACATTCTGTGGCAAAGTGTCCCAACTCATTGCAGTTATAGCATCTAATGGTGCTTCGATCAACCATCCCTATTTTGTACCCACCACTGCTGGTGTTAGAGGATGAAGATCCACCTTTCTGGAATTTGTTGTAGTTGGACTTGTACTTAAGCTTGGGATTCCTCCTGAATCTGACATGGGAGAATCTCTTGACAATTTGGGCCATTGACTCGTCTTCCAATTGCTCCAGCTCTTCCAAGGAATAAAAATCATCACTTGATTGATTTGTAGTAGGAGGATCATATTCTGCTACTAACATATTTTCCTCAGCCTTGGAATACTGTACCATTCTCTCCAATTGTTGAGATTGCTGTTGTTGTTGACCTTCAGCTACAAGTGCAGTAGATGTGCTGACCATTCTATCCTTCCCGTAGACTTCCTTCTGTTGAATCTGCTCCAACTCATAGGTTTTTAACACTCCATAGAGCCTGTCCAAAGAAATCTCACTCAGATCTCTAGCTTCTCTAATGGCAGTGATTCTATGTTCAAGATGAGATGGCAGTGTTAAAAGGAACTTTTTGTTGACCTCCCTGATTGAATAATACTTTCCATTGATGTTCAGGTTGTTGATCAACGCATTGTACCTCTCAAACACTTCAGTAATTCCTTCTCCTGGATTTGATTTGAAATGTTCATATTCAGAGGTTAGGATTTCCAACTTGTTCTCCCTAACTTCCTCTGTGCCTTCATTAATCACCTCAATAGTTTCCCACATGTGTTTAGAATTTTTACAGTTCATCACATGTCTGTTCATCAAGGGATCAAGGGAATCAATTAATATTAATTGAAGGCTGGCATCCAAGGAGGCTTCTTCCTTCTCAGCAGGAGTAAAATCTTCAGGCTCTTTTGGATAGGTTCTAGCTTCAGTAGTCACCACACCATCTATTATTACCTCCGGTTCAATAACCATCGGAGTTTTTATACCCTTCTTTAACAAGTTTGAATATTTGGGATTTGCAACTTGTAAAAATAATAGCATCTTCTTCTTCCACATGATATAATTCTCTTTATCAAATTGTGGAATTTTAACGGTTCCAACTTTATGTGAAGTCATTATGAATTTTTGAATAAATAAAAATTCAAGGAGTTGAAAAATCACAAAAGTCTAGGATCTTGATTTGTTCGTTAATCAGAAGGCTCTGATACCAATTGTTAGGTCCCAATGTGTTTGTAGAAGGGGGGGTTGAATACAAACAGCACCGAATAATTGAATTAAATGCGGAATAAAAAATGTGAAACAAAATTCAAGTTAAATAAAAATATTATTAAACTTGAAAGGTGTTACAACAACTGTATCGATTACAAGGTATTAATCTCAAATCAATTATCACAAATCTAGAATAAATTCGACATGAACTTTTTCTATTTTTGCAATAATTAGAATCAAATGCTAAACGCGATTTGAGATTAAGTTCTAGGGATTTTGATCCGCTAGATTGTTACACAAGAACAAGATAAATAATTCTAGTGGTTGAATTTAACATTAACAAACTAGAATTTAATCTTGATGATTTGCAGATGAAGAATAAAATGTTTCAAGGCGGCTGCTTTCTTTTTGTTCTTGGATGTTTTCTGTGTGTTTTTAATGACTTGGTCTTCTGCTTCTTTTATCAAACAGCCGAATGGAAAATTGATCTGGTATGACAATCCTTTGCTCAGTAAGACTTTCGGTGTGACAATCTTTAGAGCTAGCAAGACAATCAAAATGAACTAGCAAGACTTTCGGTATGACTATTGATTGTCATACCGATTGTCATATTAATTCAAATGAATTGTCTTGCTGAATTAATAAGTGATTTTAATCTAAATAATAATTCTATCAAGACACTCAACTGAATTAGCATGACTTTCGGTATGACTATCAATTATCATACCGATTGTCATACTAGTACAATCAGTTGTCTTTTTAGAATTAAAACAGATTTTAACCAAATAAAAATTCTGAAAACCTTAATATTAATTCTGAATTAATTAATCAATTAATTCAATTAATCAATAAATTAATCTTTGCAGATATAATTTATTTTCTTAATTAAATTATATGACTTAATTAATTAATAGAAAATTAATACTAACCCTGAGCAACATCCATTCTTCTGACAATCTTCTGAAAATCACTGAGAATTATGAATCAATTCCACCACTTCAATGTTGACACTCGATGTACTGTCTGGTTCATGAGTGACTAACTTCCGTGACGTTTCTTCATGTCTTGACTTTGATACTTTGATTTTCTTCAGATTAAATCCTTGTAATTAATGATACTCTGACGAGATCTCTGTCACTTGATTAAATCCACGATCTTGATTTATATCACTGAGGCATGATCAACTTCTTGAACTTCTTCCAGTGAATTAACTCCTCAAGTCTGTAGATGAACCTTGTTTCTGAATCCTTTGACAGATATTATTTTGCGAGATCTCTCTGACGGTCGATCCACTATTTACTTATTACATTCTTATTTGAGTTGAGTTGAATCCTCGAATATACAAATAGGTCTATGACATATGACTTACAATATATATTGCATATATAAAATATTTATAAATTAAATTTTAATACTCAAAAATTATAAAAATTGGGGCCAAATATTTTTATTAGATGTATAATTAGCCACTTAATTTTATTTAGGAGTATTAATTTTACTACTATAAATAGCCTAATTATTAATTAATTATAATTAATAAATCATTAAAAATCAGAATTTTCTCTAAAATTCGGGTCGGGAAGAACTTGAATCGGGTCGAGAATCAAACCGTGATTTCCAGCTGATTTCTTCATCAAATTGTGTGATTCCAGTAACCAAATCAAAGGTTTTGATCTGTTCTTTCCATTTCTAGCATCAATTTCACGTTTTAATTCGTAGTTTTTTCGATTTCTAGGGTTTATGTTCGAATTAGGCCCTTTTTGATTTCAGGGTTATTTTGATGTTTTGATGATTGATATAGCTTTGTTAGATGATTTACAGTCGATTCATGGTGTTTAATTGATTAAACGATGTCTGTATAGTGATTCACGATTTCTAGGGTTTATACTGAATTTTCAAATCACAACTCGATGTTTTCTGTGAATCTTTGGGTCTTGAAAGGTTATGGCTTTGATTGTATATGTTCTTAACTTTGATTTGCACTATAAAACGTTGAGTTTGATTTACAGAATCAAAAGATAAGTTTTTGGCCGGAGTTGAAGTCGGTTTTGATCGGAGAATGATATCCAGGGATGTTTCTGATTGACTTTAGCCTGAATTAGGTTGGGGAAGTGATTTGCAGTGATTTGGGATTAAAAACAATTTCAGACGATGTGTTTTTGACCCCGAATCAGACTCGCCGGAGTCCGGTGAAGTCGCCGGATTCTGGGTTTAAACTCAGATTCCGGTGGTGTTCTTCACTGACCCGGATTCCAACCCGGTTGACCCGTTTGGTTAACCCGGTTTTGATCTGTTTTGTCAGATGGTTGGTTTCTGACAAATGTTTCTGGATTTTTAATTATTTAATTATATTTTTATAAAATAAAATTAGTTTTATTAATTCTGAAAATCAATTAAAAATTAGTTTTAAATTCTGTAAAATATTATTAATAGTTCCTAAATTATTTTCTTAATTTATAAATTTGAATTTAGTGATTTAATTAAGTATTTAATCATTTATCTATTTATTATTTAGTAATTAAGTAATTACTTAATAAATAAGGATTAAAGAAATTAATCAAATATTATGATTGAAGATTCGATAATTAGGGGAATAAAACGAATAACTCGTAATTATACGGATGATTGAACGATAAGTTCGATTATTATTATTATTATTATTGTTATTATTATTCAGACGATAGTTAATTATTCGTAAAATATCGTAATAATTACTCGTAGCGGGTAATTAAATACAGATAGTTAATTTAAGTCGCATAAATTGTAATAATAACTGTAATGTTTCGATGATTATGCGAGAAATGCGGATAACTCGTAGAAATACGTGTAGTGGATCGTTGAGTTGAATTCTGATGCTGATAATAGTTTATTTATTCGATAGTTACCGTATCAGTTGATTGTATCGATTATTTATTTGTAAATAATCGATCTAATCAAAAATTATAAATATTTACAATAAATTGTGATTAATCCTAATAATTAGGGATTAATTATTTTAAATTATTAAATAATTACTTATTAATTATTTATTAGGTATTTATTTATTAAATCATTAAAAGTGATTAATTATTCCGATAATTAATCAAATAACTTTCAATAAATCATAACTTATTCATTTTAACTCCAAAAATTATAGAAAAATTATTTTTGACTTTGATTTTTCTTAAATAATTATTTTAGGATTTAAAAATTTGTAATAATTATTTATATTGAATAATAAATTGAATTAACAGTGTTTAATTGATAATAATTCAACCGTTAGTCCGATTCGAGTGAAACGAAAGCCATTTTACTCAGAAAAATGAATTCTTTACATTAAAAATAATAAGAAGACCTAATTTCTTCTAGAAATTAGTTGACCTTATTAATTGCTTGATTATCAGTCGAAATGCGTGCCGAGACGAGTCCGAAAAATTCTGGGAAAATGGGAAATGAGGCAGAAGGTGATCAACGAAGCAATCAGCGAGTCGATTTTGATTCTAAAAATTATTTTAACTATAAAAATGATTTTATACTCCTTTAATTCTTTTGTTCATATTTCAGTTCGATTCTTGAATTATTCTCTTCATTTGAATTTATTATTCATATTCCAATTGTTACTCACAATTATTGATATATTCTGTTGATTAGAATATATCAAAGCATACCGATTGTTCCGGTTGCTATTCCAGGGACTGGATAATACCACTTTTGGGATTAAGTCTACTTAATCCTAAGGACCGGGACATAACCGGATCCTTGAGATGGGTCGTAGTGCCTGGGTGCCCGACAGGATCTATATAGTGAGATATAGATCTGCACTGTATCATGGCTGATCAGCAGGGTATAGCTGCGAACTTGAGTCCAGTTTAGTTCGTTTGTATTTACCAGTAATGGCCTTCTTTCTATTCTCGTGGGGTTATATCTTTACAAAGTGTGGCATGAAAAGTTTTCTTATTCAGCATAATCAGCAAAAAGTACTCTATATGGTATATAAGTGTATGTAAAGATCGTCGGAATCCAAATTCGAACACTTTGATTTTTCCCGAAAATCCACCAGATACTGAAAGAATTGAGTATAAGGTAACAGGATAAAAAGGATTTAAATTCAAGGATTATAAGAGAGGATCATAAAAGGAATATAATGTATTGAAAAAGGTTAAGGGAACCCAAGTAATAAGATCCCGGGTATGATCCCTCAAACGATAAACGAAAACGAAAGCTAAGCGAACCGTATAACAGATCAGCGATCACTAGCCAAGTAATTAGGAGTTAATCAAAGAGCTTAATGATGATGATGTCATCACACCAACAAGAAGAGGAAAAGTGTGGGAAGATGACATAGGAGAATGACATAAGCATGACCAAAAGGGAAGGAATTGTTGGTTGATTATAAACCACACAAATTTTACCATGGTTAAAAGGTTAATTAATCAAAACAACCAAGCAAAACAACCAAGCAAAAAAAATCAAAAACACAAAACACAAAGTTGACTTCATATTTCCAACAAGAAGCTCTCGGCTTCATCTCTTTTTCAAAGAAAGAAAAATTCAAATTCAAGTTCCAAGCTTTGTTAATTAGTGAGGTAATTATCCAAGGTTCCTTGTACATAGATATAGAAGCAATGCTAAGGTCCTCACTCCCCAAGAAGTGTATGATATTATGACAGAGGTGTATAAAGCACGATTAAAGGCATTTCACCATATTGGAAGAGCTATGAAAACACTCTGGTCAAGCATCAAACTGAAGTGAAGAAGTTGGTGAATAACAGAATTGATGAGCTGATGCCAACATTTCAAGACATCAAGACCAAAATCAACAGATTTTGTAACGCCCTCCAGACCCGGGGTATAAGTCTGGAGGTTACTAGCTAATCACCAAACCTGTATAATCTGATTAACAAATAATAAAGAAATGACACTAAACCCCTTTAACACTAACCAGGATCTTTTTAGGTTGAAGTATAAAAACAAGAACTGCTAACTACTTTTATTACAAACCAACATTCAAAATCTCACAAACTCTTTTTATTACAAACCATTGTCTAATTCATTTTTAAACTAAGTTCATCTTTTATTCAAACACACACACTATTTATCAACACTCCACCTGCTCGGGCAACTCAAAGCTTTCTTCCTGAATTGGGATCAACACCTTGGGTATGAGAGGATCCCGAGGCTTGACCCGCTTCTTTACCACTCGAGTCCTGATGGGTTTCATATTCCTTCTTAACTGAAAACAATAAGGTAAATAACAACAAAAAGGTGAGCTAAAAATTGCTCAACAAGTCCACAAAATATAAATAGTGTTAAAGCAATGTAATTGAATCCGTAACCCGGGTATATCTGCAAAGATATAACCCCACGAGAATAGAAAGAAGGCCATTACTGGTAAATACAAACGAACTAAACTGGACTCAAGTTCGCAGCTATACCCTGCTGATCAGCCATGATACAGTGCAGATCTATATCTCACTATATAGATCCTGTCGGGCACCCAGGCACTACGACCCATCTCAAGGATCCGGTTATGTCCCGGTCCTTAGGATTAAGTAGACTTAATCCCAAAAGTGGTATTATCCAGTCCCTGGAATAGCAACCGGAACAATCGGTATGCTTTGATATATTCTAATCAACAGAATATATCAATAATTGTGAGTAACAATTGGAATATGAATAATAAATTCAAATGAAGAGAATAATTCAAGAATCGAACTGAAATATGAACAAAAGAATTAAAGGAGTATAAAATCATTTTTATAGTTAAAATAATTTTTAGAATCAAAATCGACTCGCTGATTGCTTCGCTGATCACCTTCTGCCTCATTTCCCATTTTCCCAGAATTTTTCGGACTCGTCTCGGCACGCATTTCGACTGATAATCAAGCAATTAATAAGGTCAACTAATTTCTAGAAGAAATTAGGTCTTCTTATTTTTTTTAATGAAAAAAATTCATTTTTCTGAGTAAAATGGCTTTCGTTTCACTCGAATCGGACTAACGGTTGAATTATTATCAATTAAACACTGTTAATTCAATTTATTATTCAATATAGATAATTATTACAAATTTTTAAATCCTAAAATAATTATTTAAGAAAAATCAAAGTCAAAAATATTTTTTCTATAATTTTTGGAGTTAAAATGAATAAGTTATGATTTATTGAAAGTTATTTGATTAATTATCGGAATAATTAATCACTTTTAATGATTTAATAAATAAATAACTAATAAATAATTAATAAGTAATTATTTAATAATTTAAAATAATTAATCCCTAATTAATAAGTCTTTTCTTGTAGTCTCATCTATGTGATGAAATTTTGAAACTAATTATAACTTGAACGGTGGTAGTTCAAGTAGTATTCGGAAAAGATATAAGTATATTGGAGTATCTTGTAACTTCATCTCTTCAACTTATATCTGGTTCATGATTATCTTATGCATGACAAAGATTTTCACAAAAACGTTGAGACAAGGTTAGATATATGAGATCACCTTGCAACGATATTTTTATACAGTTATAAACTGGAACTCTGTGTATATTATGCATGAAAAAGGACTTCCAAGATTTTGAAAAATATACATACATATATACTAAATATTTTGCGACTTGGTCGCAATAAGATATCAAACTTGGTTCATTCTTTTTTGACCAAGACTTTCAAGAGTACTATGAGGATGCTCACATATTGTAAATCATTATACATATTATTTTGGCGGGCTTGTTGCTCACCCTTACTTTCTTCTTTCATCATACAACAACAGATAGACAAGATGAACAGGACCAAGCTCCCAATTCGTGAGCGGATAGGAAATGTCTGGCAGTTTCCTGTGGGCGTTGATGCCGTTGTAGCTGAGGTAGGAACTACCAATTGGCTAGGCTTTCAACTTTTGATGTACCATACTTATGTATACTTATGAATTGTAATAATGGCAAAGAATATGTAAATTTATTCAGAAACCCTTTTAAAGTGTAATGGTTTATAATTGTGGAATAAAATGACTTGTGTTATTTTTGGTATTCATCTCTGAGACTATAACTTGTGGTGTGTGTGTGTATATTGTGGGGTCACAGTACGCAGTAGTTGGTTGATTATTAAGATTAAGTATTATTAAGGGAAATGGAACTCGTGACAACCCGGATCCCCGACCCCGGATTTGGGGGTGTTACAGAAATGGTATCAGAGCTAAGCGTTATAAACCTCAGAGATGATGCGACGATATAATAATAAACTCACAAAGATAATAAGAACTCTTGCCAAGTTCATAGTCGGACTACCTAACGTAGTACTGACAGTTAAAACCCTTAGGGGAACCCTTATAAATATCGTGATAGAGGCGTAGTTCGTTATCGTATATGGTAGCGGGACTCCGAACCCTGAGGTTGAGGAGCAACAACGCGATGATATTTTAATAGGTATTGAAGATCAGATTGTGGATCCGATAGAGCGTCCTAACACGGGACCGGATGATGTTCATATTGAGGATGTAGCGGTTGAGGATGTTGTCCTAGAAGGGATTATTGCTGAGAAGGATCCCGTGAAGGATCCTGACAAGAATGAATAAAGGACCACTGATGAATTGATGACCATGGTTAGGGCGGCAACCAGAGGTAGAATTGGCCGGTCACTACCGGAGGTTCATTCAAGTTTGTAAAGATAGTAGCCCCTTTAACGCGGCTTACTCGTAAGACTGAGAAGTTCGAATGGACAGAGAGATGCGAGAACAGCTTTTAAGAACTAAAGAAAAGGTTGGTGATGGCCCCTATGTAACACCCCCAAATTCGGGGTCGGGGATTCGGGTTGTCACGAGTTCCATTTCCCTTATCAATACTTAATCTTAACAGTCAACCAACTACTGCGTACTGTGACCCCATAATATACACACACACCACAAGTTATAGTCTCAGAGATGAATATCCAAAAATAACACAAGTCATCTTATTCCACAATTATAAACCACTTCACCATAAAAAGGGTTTCTGAATAATTTACGTATTCTTTGCCATTATTACAATTCATAAATATACATAAGTATGGTACATCAAAAGTTGAAAGCCTATCCTATTGGTAGATCCTACCTCGGCTATAACGGCATCAACGCCTACAGGAAACTGCGGAATGTTTCCTAACCGCTTGCGAATCGGGAGCTTGGTCCTGTTCATCTTTTCTATCTGTTGTTGTGTGATGAAAGAAGAAAGCAAGGGTGAGCAACAAGCCCACCAAAATAATGTGTATAATGATTAACAATATATGAGCATTCTCATAGTACTCATGAAAGTCTTGGTCAAAAGAAATGAACCAAGTTGATATCTTAACGCGACCAAGTCGCAAAATATTCAGTATATATATATATACATATATTTATATACTTTTCACAATATTTGAAATCCTCTGACATGTATAACATCCACAGAGTTCCAGTTATAACTGTATAGAAATATCGTTGCAAGGTGATCTCATACATCTAACCTTGTCTCAACGTTTTTCTGAAAACCTTTGATATGCATAAGATAATCATTAACTAGATATAAGTTCAAAAGATGAAGTTACACGATACTCCAATATACTTATATCTTTTCTGATTACTACTTGAACTACCACTGTTCAAGTTATAATTAGTTTCAAAAGTTCATCACATAGATGAGACTACAAGATAAGACTTGAATAGATTCAATCTTTGAAATATTATTTGAAAGAAATGAAGTTACGAGATACTTCATTAAGTCCCGATATATATATACACCTATATATATATATATACATTTCATACACTCCTTGAAAACCTCTGTTATGAAAATTATAAATAGAGTTGCAATATCCAATGAATTTGGAAAGGAGAAAACCTTGGCATAAACCTGATATCTTGCTGATCAGGCAAGAATACCAATAAGTAAACTTTTCTATTAGTAGATGGACGAATTCCCCACTGGTCATCACCCTGGCCGCAATAGGACCTTATGCTGGACTGCCACTCAGCCACTTACGCATTTGATGGACTCCCACTGAGCCACTTACACTTTCATGGACGCCCACTGAGCCCATGTTGCTTATGCCGACTCAATAGATGGATTTACTTCCCGAACGTTGGGTAAGTAATCAATTTATTTACCAAAACAGCAACCTTTTTGCGAATATAAAATACACCACAGAGCCGGATCCCTCCGGTTTTGAGCGAGTATTTAAATCCCCTTTAAAAGGAAGAGCTTAAATATAAAAATGAGTTTTGGGATCCGCTCTAACTTTTAAAAATCATTTTGAAGACTCGAAAACACTTTAAAGAGTGTTTGGAGTAATGCTGATTTAATAAAGTAAATCAGTCCCGATATATTAGAAAATATCTGAATATTATCATTTAAATAATATTCCCATAAGGATAATCCTTATAAAAATAATTGAAGTAAAAGTTTTAAAACTTATACTTGAAATGAATAGTAAATAACCAAAGATATACTTATACGAAAGTACTATCTTTATTTGAATAATCGAAAATAAGTCTGATTATCGAAACATTATTCTTTAATAAAATAAAGAATAATATTTAATAAAAGAAGCGGAGTCATAAGCCCTTGAATGAATATTCAAAATAATATTCATTAAATAAAATAAACGGAGTCTTAAGTTCTCGAATGAATATTCACAATAATATTCATTAAATAAAATAAACAGAGTCATAGGTCCTCGAATGAATATTCAAAATAATATTCATTAAATAAAATAAACGGAATCATAGGTCCTCGAATGAATATTCAAACTAATATTCATTAATTAAAATAAAGTTATCGAATAAACCTTATTCGATTAATAGTTTTGAAAACTATATATATATATATATATATTATACTCGGGAACATCGACTCCCGGTTTAGAAAAATGTTCACCTTTGGGTCCCCTATACTAAGGGTATACGCAACTACTGCTTATCTCTAGCATAGGTATTATGAAACTTATAAATATTTGAATCAACAATTAGATATCAAGATTACGAAACAGACATGCATATATACCATATCAGCATGCTCCAATATATCGCAAAATTTGCTAATAACAATCATGCACTTATCACAAGATAATGCATATATATATATTCATCACAACAACAGTATAACGGGTAGAAAACTTGCCTGAGCGACTGGGGGTGATAAATGGCTTGGGACGAGTCTGGTAACCTATAAACAACATATAAGTTGGAATTAAACCAAAGTCGCTTATGAATCTATACTTTAACCAATTAGACCCTAACGTTCGCTTTTGCGCTTAACGATTCACTTAAGTCGCTCGAGTACCCTCGGCTCCACCATTTTTAATAAATTAACCATTAAGGGTTTTAAGGAGATTCTTTCGCGAGTGCCTTACCAACTGCATAATACACTCCACATAAATGTTTCTTACTCCAATTAGTCCTTTAAGGTCTTTAACCTATGTTTCAAAGTAAGGCGAGTGGTAACGGTTCGTTCGCGAAACGCCGTTACTTAAAACGGTCGTTTCTCCTAAACCGTATATCGGATTCAAACGAACCACATATAAAAACGAAGCTCGTAACATGAACTACCTAAACATGGAAATGGTCAAAACCTAACAGTGAGTTCAAGGGTTCTGATGTTAAGAACAAAAATAGTCTACGGTAAATCGGGCATTACGACGACTATGTTTACGCGATTACCCAAATTTATACCACTCCAAATCAACCCACAATCAACCCACAATCAACATCACAACCAAACTCCATCCATACTTCACCATAACATCCCCAACAACTCAATATTATCAACTTATACTACTTCCCAATCATGAACTAAAAGCTTACTTAAGTTCTTTAACTAATTATCAAGATTTACAACTCCAAAAACACCACAAAACCAACTAATCTCTACATACACAACGATCAAGCCTCTCATGAACTATAATACTCATATTATGCTCTTAACATTCAAATAACAAAGCTAGGTTAAGAGATTATACCTTCCTTGTGAGTGGGAGTAACTAATTAGCTTGGAATCACCCTTGAAAGTCCTTATCCAAGCTTAATCTAAACAAAAATTCAAGAACAAAAATTTAAGTTCTTGAAAAACACTATTCACCCTCTTCTTCCATGATTTTTAGGAAGAGATTGTGAAGGAATTTGAAGCTTAAACTTATAGGATATCTATATCTATACATAAGGAACCTTAGATAATTACCTTGCTAATTAACAAAGCTTAGATCTAGGATTTTGAATTTTTCCTTCTTGAAATAAAGAGAAGGCCGAGAGCTTCCTTTGAAGAAATGAGTCAACTTTGTGTTTTTTGGTGACTTGATGCCCAAAAAGGGAGACACCAAGTATAGAAGATATCTCAACATTGAGATGACTGTTGAGATAAACAACAAAAATAAATAAGGATTTAGTGAAAAGAAGTTCACGTTAAACACGACCAATATCTTCTAGAACGTCCCTGCTATCATTACCAAATCGAGCAAGAAAAGTGAATAACCATTGTTATCTTTTGAAGGCCATATGGATTTACCTCATTTTGAATAAGGATGTTATTGTGAAATTAGGCATAGACTATCGAGTGAGAATGATTAAATAAGATACCCTTATCAGGGATATATGACTTGAAGTATCTATGGAATGATGCAAGTGCCTTTTAAAGGTGGAATTAAGGATATAACCTCGATAACTTGAGATGAACCATGGGGGGAATGCATAAAGGTTGGCATTTCACCCTTAATAGGGATATTATGAGTTTGGGTAGTACAGAATGAAGAACTAAGGCAACAACAATCTTTAAAGATCAGTGGAGAAAGTTTTCAGAACTATATAGACAATGGATTCTAGTATTAGTAAATGATATTTTGATATGCCCTGTATCTAGGGAATACAGGAGGAACGATTTAAGGATAAACTTAGAGGTTTTATAAGGAGAAAGGTAATATTCAAAGTTCTCAAGAATAGAAATTTGATAAAGGAAAAAATGGCGTAATTATAATAATGCCAGGTGGGCACGTGTTAAACTATAAGAAGTATAGACTGGACCAATGAAGGTCAGAATTGTTAAAGCAAGAAGGGCCCAAGATAAAAGACGTCCTAAGTACGATTGAGAGTCAACCATGATAATGTTTACATTTAAAAGACTAAGGCAGTGACTTATGGAAAATGGTGATTTTTTTTATCACAAGGACTTAAGAAAAGCATTTTCACATAAGCAGTGATTTGAAATGAGGTAGAAAATTTAGTGAAGGTGGTTAAAATGACATTGATTGTAAGGAAATATTACTATCAGGAAAGGCCAAAGAGGTGGCCGACACTTTAAGTGTAAGAAGACAATTATCGGCGCTCGTGCCAGAGGAATACAGTGATAATGGTTAAAGCCGTGAAGATTGTATTATGGTTTGAAAGATTTACATTCCTTCTGATGATTGTGCGATACTCAACCCTGATAGTAGTTTGGTAATGATTTAATTTATGAAATCGCCGTGAGCGGGCTATCTATCTTATAAGGTCATATCTTGAGATAAGCCAGGACCATGTTACGAAAGGACTAAATGAACCTTTGAGCTTCATGTCTCCTAATAAAGACATATGGTTAATAATGGTATTAACCTGCTATCATTGCTTTGATTGAAACTCTTCTGCAATTTTATCTGCTTCATGTCATGAATGTACGTCAGGGGGAGTGTTCATCATGAATCATGAATGGTGATTATGTTAACTCCTTAAAAGATTTTGATACGTCAGATATGAACTCCGTATGATTAGATATTAAGATTATGAGGAAAATGAATGACTACAGTAGGTCAGCGATGGACCATAGTAATGCATCAATGATTCTGCGAGTAATGAGTCGATTACAACCGTGAGAGTTGTATTGGAATGGATGTTGAGATTGAGTACCCCTAATGGGGTCGTGTTGATATATAAGTTATCATTGATAGACTACCTAGTGGAGTATTTCCTTATTATATATTTATTCTCTCTTGTGAATAGAGAGTCGTATTACTATACGAGGAAGTTTGCAGTACAAGCATAGAATTCTAGTAACAATAAGGTCTAGAATGAAATCCCTTATTCGAGTTTCGATGTTGAGGGAGTTTCAAAAGTGAGTGTTTATGAGCTCGAGCAAGAGCATGGATCCATGGAATGATGGACGGTATAGTAAATATTCTGGCACATGAAATGCGATGCTATAATACTTGATGTTGATATATATACACTTATGTTTTGTTCTCCTACGACAAACCTCTATAGTTTAGAGGTAGATTCCAAGCCAGATATTTGTGGCAGTATTTTTTTCATATACAATTCTCTTCAATTCGTTCTTTTCTCTCCTTTTCATTTTGTATAAGCTGAGAAGAACAACCCTTCCAGAAAGGGAGGTATTGCCGAATGACTATCTATCTGTGTGGTAGAAGCCTAGTAGGATACCACATGTTGTTTAATTGCTTGTCAATTACTAAAGGCTGGCCACCTTCTGTACTAACTATGCAATAGAACAAGTGTTCATGATCATAGTGATCTCTCAATAAAATCTTTTAGTTCTATACGATAGATCAAGCTTTCGAAGATGGAAGCAGCAAAATGAAGTAGTATTAGTGCGGTGGTATTCCGAATCTAATGCGTTCATGATACTAAGGTTGACGCGGTTATTAAAAGGTTATAGAATACTAACGAGCAAAAGTGTAACCAGTATAGTATTATGTACGGAAGATAGTAATGACTATGAACAAGAAAAGGAGTATTGAGAAGCAAAAGCTATAGTGCTAGAACCTATTATGAGAGTCTGTGCAATAGACTTGAAAGAATTTGGAATGATCATTTATCGCGGATTGAGTTTCCTTACGACAATAGATCATATGTCATTATCGAGATGTCGCCTTATGAGATCCTTGAGGGAAGACAATGTCGATCTCCCTTATGTTATGATGAAGTTGTAGAGCACAAGATGCTCGGACCTGCAGTAGTCCAAAGGACCAATGATATAATAGATCTAATCAGAGGACGGCTGGTAGTAGCCCAAGATGGACATAAAAAGTATGTTGATTTGACACGAAAGGACAAATAATAGGAAGTAGGGGACCTAGTGCTGTTATAGGTATTCCCTTGGAAGGGATTAATGAGGTTCGGAAAGAAAGGGAAACTAAGCCCAAGATACATTGGACCTTTTGAGATACTAAGACGGATTGGGAAGTTGGCTTACGAGCTAGCCTTACCCCCGAACCTACAACAAGTTCATAATGTGTTCCATGTGTCAATGCTAAGGAAGTATCATCGGGATGCCAGACACATAGTGGAGTACAAGTAGGTGGATATGTAACCAGATCTGACTTACGTGGAGAAACCAATAAAGATTATGGATAAGAAAGAGCAGGTGCTTCGGAACAAAGTGATCAAGCTAGTCAGAGTGCTATGGCAGAATCATAATATGGAAGAATCAAATTGGGAACTAGAGAGCGTAATGCTAGAAAAGTACCCCCATTTGTTTTCTATTTCATTCCGGGAAGGAATCCTTTTAAGGAGGGGAGACTGTAATAACCCCAAAATTTTGGACTTTTTGTAACCCTTATGAATAGTGATTTTGCTAATTATGCTGAATAAGAAAACTTTTCATGCCACACTTTGTAGAGGTTCTTTTATTGTTATTCTGAGATCTTATTAGTACTCTAAATGGTATATAAGTGTATGTAAAGATCGTCAGAATCCAAATTCGAACACTTTGATTTTTCCCGAAAATCCACCAGATACCGAAAGAATTGAGTATAAGGTAACAGGATAAAAAGGATTTAAATTCAAGGATTACAAGGAGAGGATCATAAAAGGAATATAATGTATTGAGAAAGGTTAAGGGAACCCAAGTAATAAGATCCCGGGTATGATCCCTCAAACGATAAACAAAAATGAAAGTTAAACGAACCGTATAATAGATCAGCGATCATTAGCCGAGTAATTAGGAGTTAATCAAAGAGGTTAGTGATGATGATGTCATCACACCAATAAGAAGAGGACAAGTGTGGGAAAATGACATAGGAGGATGACATAAGCATGACCAAAAGGGAAGGAATTGTTAGTTGATTATAAACCACACAAATTTTACCATGGTTAAAAGGTTAATTAATCAAAACAAAAACAAAACAACCAAGAAAAACAAATCAAAAACACAAAACACAAAGTTGACTTCATCTTTCCAACAAGAAGCTCCGGCTTCATCTCTTTTCAAAGAAAGAAAAATTCAAATTCAAGTTCCAAGTTTTGTTAATTAGTGAGGTAATTATCCAAGGTTCCTTGTACATAGATATAGATACCCTATGAATCCAAGCTTCCAATTCCTTCACAATCTCTTCCAATAATTCATGGAAGAAGAGAGTGAATAATGTTTTTCAAGAACTTGAAATTTTGATCTTGTGTTTTTGTTTAGATAAAGCTTTAGTAAGGACTTTCCAAGGTTGTTTCAAGCTCGTTAGTTACTCCTACTCACAAGGAAGGTATAATCTCTTAACCTAGCATTATTATTGAATGTTAAGAGCTTGTTATGAGTAGTATAGTTCATGAGAGGCATAATTATTGTGTATTTAGAGATTGGTTGGTTTTGTGATGTTTTTGGAGTTGTAAATCTTGATTATTAGTTAATGAACTTAAGTAAGCTCTTAGTTCATGATTGAGAAGTAGTATAAATTGGAAATCTTGAGATGTTAGGGCTGTTGTAGTATGGATGGAGTTTGGTTGTAAAAATGATTGTGGGTTGATTGTGGATTGATTTGGAGTAGTATAAAATTTGGTAATCGCGTAAATATAGCCGTCGTAATGCCCGATTTACTTTAGACTGCTTTTGTTCTTAACATCAGGACCCATGAACTCACTGTTAGGTTTTTACCATTGCCATGATTAGATAGTTCATGTTACGAGCTTCGTTTTGATATATAGTTCGCTTAAATCCGATGTACGGTTTAGGAGAAACGACCGTTTTAAGGAACGGCGTTTCGCGACCGAACCATTACCCCTCGCCTTAGTTTGAAACCTTGTTTAAGGCCCTTAAATGACTAATTGGAGTATGAAACAATTATGTAAAGTGGATTAGGCAGTTGGTAGGGTATTCGCGAAAGAATCGCCTTAAAATTCTTAATGGTCAATTTATTAAAAATGGTGGGGCCGAGGGTACTCGAACGACTTATGTGATTCGTTAAGCGTAGAAGTGACCTTAAGCGAACGTTAGGGTTCAATTGGTTAAAGTCTAGTTTCTTAAGCAACCGGGGTCTAATTCCGACTTATGTTGTTGTTCATAGGTTATCGGACCCACTCTAAGCTTAAGTCTATTCGGGAACACTCAGGCAAGTTTTCTACCCGTTATACTGTTGTTGTGATGTATATATGTATATGCATTATCTTGTGATAGATGCATGATTGTTATTAGCAAAATCTTGCGATATATTGGAGCATGCTGATATGGTTTATATGCATGCCTGTTTCATAATATTGATATCTAATTGTTGATTCATGCTTATAAGTTGCATAATACCTATGCTAGAGATAAGCAGTAGTTGCGTATACCCTTAGTATAGGGGACCCAAAGGCGAACATTTTCTAAAACCGGGAGTCGATGTTCCCGAGTATATTATATATATTTATATATTTATATATAGATATAGTTTTCAAAACTTTTAATCGAATAAGGTTTATTCGATAACTTTATTTTTATTAATGAATATTACTTTGAATATTCATTCGAGGACTTATGACTCGGTTTATTTTATTTAAGGAATATTATCTTGAATATTCATTCGAGGACTTATGACTCTGTTTATTCTATTTAATGAATATTATTTTGAATATTCATTCGAGGACTTATGACTCCGCTTATTTACTTAATAATATTTTTTATTTTATTAAAGAATAATGTTTCGATAATCAAACTTATTTTCGATTATTCAAATAAAGATCTTACTTTCGTATAAGTATATCCTTGGTTATTTAATATTCATTTCAAGTATAAGTTTTAAAACTACTATTTCAATTATTTTTATAAAGATTATTCTTTATGGGAATATTATTTAAATAATAATATTCAGATATTTTCTAATATATTGGGACTGATTTATTTTATTAAATCAGCATTACTCCAAACATTCTTAAAAAATGTTTTCGAGTCTTCAAAATGATTTTTAAAAGTTAGGGTGGATCCCAAAACTCATTTTTTATATTTAAGATCCTCCTTTCGAAGGGGATTTAAATACTCGCTCAAAACCTGAGGGATCCGGCTCTGTGATGTATTATATATTCGCAACAAGGTTGCTGTTTTAATAAATGAATTGATTACTTACCCAACATTCGGGAAGTAAGTCCATCTAATTGAGTCGGCATAAGCGAATTTACATACACTTATATACCATATAGAGTACTAATAAGATCTCAGAATAACAATAAAAGAACCTCTACAAAGTGTGGCATGAAAAGTTTTCTTATTCAGCATAATCAGCAAAATCACTATACATAAGGGTTACAAAAAGTCCAAAATTTTGGGGTTATTACAAGCAATGCTAAGGTCCTCACTCCCCAAGAAGTGTATGATATTGTGACAGAGGTGTACAAAACACGATTAAATGCATTTCACCATATTGAAAGAGCTATGGAAAACACTCTAGTCAAGCATCAAACTGAAGTGAAGAAGTTGGTGAATAACAGAATTGATGAGCTGATGCCAACATTTCAAGACATCAAGACCAAAATCAACAGATTTTGTAACGCCCTCCAGACCCGGGGTATAAGTCTGGGGGTTACTAGCTAATTACCAAACCTGTATAATCTGATTAACAAATAATAAAGAAATGACACTAAACCCCTTTAACACTAACCAAGATCTTTTTAGGTTGAAGTATGAAAACAAGAACTGCTAACTACTTTTATTACAAACCAACATTCAAAATCTCACAAACTCTTTTTATTACAAACCATTGTCTAATTCATTTTTAAACTAAGTTCATCTTTTATTCAAACACACACACTATTTATCAACACTCCACCTGCTCGGGCAACTTAAAGCTTTCTTCCTGAATTGGGATCAACAACTTGGGTATGAGAGGATCCCGAGGCTTGACCCGCTTCTTTACCACTCGATTCCTGATGGGTTTCATATTCCTTCTTAACTGAAAACAATAAGGTGAATAACCACAAAAGGGTGAGCCAAAAATTGCTCAACAAGTCCACAAAATATAAATAGTGTTAAAGCAATATAATTGAATCCGTACTGGTAAATACAAACAAACTAAACTGGACTCAAGTTCGCAGCTATACCCTGCTGATCAGCCAGGATACAGTGCAGATCTATATCTCACTATATAGATCCTGTCGGGCACCCAGGCACTACGGCCCATCTCAAGGATCCGGTTATATCCCGGTCCTTAGGATTAAGTAGACTTAATCCCAAAAGTGGTATTATCCAGTCCCTGGAATAGCAACCGGAACAATCGGTATGCTTTGATATATTCTAATCACCTGAATATATCAATAATTGTGAGTAACAATTGGAATATGAATAATGAATTCAAATGAAGAGAATAATTCAAGAATCGAACTGAAATATGAACAAAAGAATTAAAGGAGTACAAAATCATTTTTATAGTTAAAATAATTTTTAGAATCAAAATCGACTCGTTGATTGCTTCGCTGATCACCTTCTGCCTCATTTCCTATTTTCCCTGAATTTTTCGGACTCGTCTCAGCACGCATTTCGACTGATAATCAAGCAATTAATAAGGTCAACTAATTTCTAGAAGAAATTAGGTCTTCTTATTTTTTTTAATGAAAAGAATTCATTTTTCTGAGTAAAATGGCTTTCGTTTCACTCGAATCGGACTAACAGTTGAATTATTATCAATTAAACACTTTTAATTAAATTTATTATTCAATATAAATAATTATTACAAATTTTTAAATCCTAAAATAATTATTTAAGAAAAATCAAAGTCAAAAATAATTTTTCTATAATTTTTGGAGTTAAAATGAATAAGTTATGATTTATTGAAAGTTATTTGATTAATTATCGGAATAATTAATCACTTTTAATGATTTAATAAATAAATAACTAATAAATAATTAATAAGTAATTATTTAATAATTTAAAATAATTAATCCCTAATTATTAGGATTAATCACAATTTATTGCAAATATTTATAATTTATTATAATTTTTTTGATTAGATCGATTATTTACAAATAAATAATCGATACAATCAACTGATACGATAACTATCGAATAAATAAACTATTATCAGCATCAGAATTCAACTCAACGATCCACTACTCGTATTTCTACGAGTTATCCGCATTTCTCGCATAATCATCGAAACATTACAATTATTATTACAATTTATGCGACTTAAATTAACTATCTGTATTCAATTACCCGTTACGAGTAATTATTACGATATTTTACGAATAATTAACTATCATTTGAATAATAATAACAATAATAATAATAATAATAATAATCGAACTTATCGTTCAATCATCCGTATAATTACGAGTTATTCGTTTTATTCCCCTAATTATCGAATCTTTAATCATAATATTCGATTAATTTCTTTAATCCTAAACTGATTTTTAAAAGTTAGGGTGGATCCCAAAACTCAGTTTTTATATTTAAGATCCTCCCTTCGAAGGGGATTTAAATACTCGCTCAAAACCTAAGGGATCCGGCTCTGTGGTGTATTTTATATTCGCAACAAGGTTGCTGTTTTGATAAATGAATTGATTACTTACCCAACGTTCGGGAAGTAAGTCCATCTAATTGAGTTGGCATAAGCGACAGGCCGGGGTACGGTCTATCAAACGGTAAGTGGCTGGGTGGCAGTCCATCAACGCGTAAGAGACCGGGTGGCGGTCCAGCACAAGGTCCTAATACGGCCAGGGTGATGACCGGTGGGGGATTCATCCATCTACTAGTAGAAAAGGTTACTTATTGGTATCTTTGCCTGATCAGCAAGATATCAAGTTTATGCCAATGTTTTCTCCTTCCCAAATTCATTGGATATTGTAACTCTGTTTATAATTTTCATAACAGAGGTTTTCAAGGAGTGTATGAAATGTATGAAATGTATATATATATAGGTGTGTATATATATATATATATATATATATATATATATATATATATATATATATATATATATATATATATATATATCGGGACTTAATGAAGTATCTCGTAACTTCATTATTTATAATGATATTTCAAAGATTGAATCTATCCAAGTCTTTTCTTGTAGTCTCATCTATGTGATGAACTTTTGAAACTGATTATACCTTGAACGGTGGTAGTTCAAGTAGTATTCGGAAAAGATATAAGTATATTGGAGTATCTTGTAACTTCATCTCTTCAACTTATATCTGGTTCATGATTATCTTATGCATGACAAATATTTTCACAAAAACGTTGAGACAAGGTTAGATATATGAGATCACCTTGCAACGATATTTTTATACAGTTATAAACTGGAACTCTGTGTATATTATGCATGGAAGAGGACTTCAAAGAGTTTGAAAAATATACATACATATCTACTAAATATTTTGCGACTTGGTCGCGATAAGATATCAAACTTGGTTCATTCTTTTTTGACCAAGACTTTCATGAGTACTATGAGGATGCTCACATATTGTAAATCATTATATATATTATTTTGGTGGGCTTGTTGCTCACCCTTGCTTTCTTCTTTCATCATACAACAACAGATAGATAAGATGAACAGGACCAAGCTCCCAATTCGTGAGCGGATAGGAAACGTTCCGCAGTTTCCTGTGGGCGTTGATGCCGTTGTAGCTGAGGTAGGAACTACCAATAGGCTAGGCTTTCAACTTTTGATGTACCAGACTTATGTATACTTATGAATTGTAATAATGGTAAAGAATATGTAAATTTATTCAGAAACCCTTTTAAGGTGTAATGGTTTATAATTGTGGAATAAAATGACTTGTGTTATTTTTGGTATTCATCTCCGAGACTATAACTTGTGGTGTGTGTGTGTATATTGTGGGGTCACAGTACGCAGTAGTTGGTTGATTATTAAGATTAAGTATTATTAAGGGAAATGGAACTCGTGACAATCCGGATACCCGACCCCGGATTTGGGGGTGTTACATTGCTTCCCAAGATGGTCATATATTCTTCCCTAAGTTTTGCTAAGGCCTCCTCCATAGTTGTAGTAAAATCCTTGGAAAGCCATGCATCCATATTACCATTTGCTTCATCTGCAATTTTCTCCTGTTGCTCTTTAACATCCTCCTTATAGGAAAGTAGTATAGCTTGATAGTTTTGGTTTGAAATATCTGTTGTGAGGAGTTGTTGGATGATATTGGCTAGGTCTGCAAGTTGCTCAACCAAAAGATCATCAACAGTTGTTGGTTGGGCTTGAACATCTTGCCGCCATTGAGAGATGAGGTGAGAAGGTTGTGGTGTAGTGTTTAAGGTAGAGGGTATGTCTTTTTGGTTTGAGGTTGAGGGTATGGAGGTAGTAGGTAACCCCGTGACAGGAGTCACAGTTAGACTCACAGCTGTTGCTGTGGTTGTGATAGTTTTTTGTTCACCACTAATTGGAACCTCCATTTGAAATGGAGGGGATTTGACTAGGTTACTATCATGTACCATAACCTCAAACCCTTGTTCTTCTTGTTTTGCAAGACATGCATGTACTATAACAAGACTAAGTCAAATTGACAGCCCTAAGTAAGTTGTATGATAATCTAAGTTTGTATTTTGTATTGTGTTATTTGAGTCTGTAAAAGTGTCAATAGATTAGATTGGAGTATTTTTTGTAAACAGTCTCAAGCCTAAGAATAAACTCTGGAAGAGGATCATGCTTCAGAGAAAGTGTGAAGAAGCTTGGAGTTGAATAAATCTATCTTGAGAAAAATATTCTAAGTCAAAAAATCTACAAGTCACAGATCAAGTCATATAGAGAAGTCATTTGAGAACTACATAATGACTTATCGACAAGTCAAAAATAGCTTATAGAGAAGTCTCAGAGATATCGACAAGCCAAAATTAGGATATGAAGATTGGAGATATCGACAAGTCATTTCTGCATTGGAGAACTCAGAGATATCGACAATCCAAAATAAAGATATGAAGATTAGAGATATCGACTGTTATTCCCTTAACAATATGACAAGAATTACAGAAGGGGGGTTGAATGAAATTCTTGAAATTTTTTCTCGAAATAAAATGTTCTAACTCAAATATTAATATAAGTGTATTGATTAGCACAATGCGGAATAAAAACTTAAGTGAATCAAAATACAAGTAATTAAAAACAAGAGTCTTTAAAAACTTTCTGGTGGATTTGAATGATTCCACCAGAGATACATATTATATATCGAGAGAACCCTGTGTGCAGAAATGCTCACAACTTCTTACAACAATTGAACTTCTAAGACTACAGAGAAATGCTAAGAATCCTGCTTACAATTGTTTCTCTGCTTTCTTGCTTAGATCGATAGTGTCTTAGTTGCTACTACTTGGTTTATATATCACCAAGATTACAAAGTAATAAGACAAGATAATAAAACAAAAACTATCTAGTCTATTACAATACTACTTCATTACTCTATTCCAACATCTTTGAATATCTTCATAATAGCATGGAAATGGCAATATGCTTCTTTGTTCTTGAAAACCCAGTTGAATAGGCTAGCACATTCCATTTTCATCCACTCTACTCATGTGACTGTGTTGTCACTGTCAACTGATATTTGAATTCTTTATCCGTCGGGTTCATGATCATCCGTCGAGTTATTGATCATCCGTCAAGTTGTCTATTTGATCATCCGTCGAGTTGTCTATTTGATCATCCGTCGACTTCATTGTAGGTTATCCGTCGGGTAGCAAATTGGCACTTGACTTCATTTCATTTATGCAGAATTACAAGACATCATCTATGTACAATTAATCAACCTGATAGGGATAAATAAATTATGATTGTATTATTAAATACTGCATTAATTGTACAAGCTGTGGGCTGCTAGGCCCAATAAAAAGATATATGATACTCATACCAGAAAGGTTAAGCCTGATGGACCAGATTAGGCCTGATGGAATAAAAAAGGCCCAAAAGCCCTGATTATTAATTAATTTCGTAATTAATTAATAAGGGACAAAACAGATGTTGAAAAGAGTCCCGATAAGGATATAAATCCTTGGAGATTAGCCTCAAGGGGACCTAAAAGGATAAGGAATCAGTTTCCTACTATCTAGGACTCCAAAGTCTATTCTAACTATGAGACTTGCCCACCAAGTCTCCTATACCAAGTCCAATTCAAGGACTCCCAACATCTATATAAGGGGCCTCACCCCACAAATCAAAACTACGTTTTTTGGCTTGATTCTCTAATTCATAGAGATACGTAGGCATCTCGTAAAGGCAGATTGAGTCACGAAACACGAGAGCAGCCATTAAAGGCCTTGAGCTCCCGAATCTTAGTATTAAATACAGCAAGTAATAACCTTAGTTTTTTATCCATAACATTTGGCGCCGTCTGTGGGAAACACAACAACAACCATGGCGAGAACACGGAGAACAATTGGAGCTCTAGAGGAAGGAACACCATTGGAGGCAACCCAGGTGATTTCATCAACCGTGGAGGTTCCCCCCCATTCAACTTATGCATCTACTCAGGGGGAAGCCCAGACAGGGGCAACTCATCCTCAGCCACAAGGGACAACTCCCCCGACTATTCAAGGTACGAATCCTCAAGTTCAACAAATACATATACCTGTGAATTCTTGATCCGTCGGGTATGAATATTCAACTATTGTTACTACTAACCCCCCTTATGGGATGCCCCTTCACCCTGAGGTTGGAGGAAGTGGATATGCTGGGCGAAGCGAAGCACGAGGGCGGTCGCCCCCCTATATACGAGGTTTGGATCCTATCCCTGAGAATCGGGAATTTTCTGGTCCATACACTGAGAGAGACTCCGAATCTTCGGATGATGAAGTGGCCCCGAGAAGGAGGCGTCCTGGAAAAGAGCCAATGTCCGATGGAAGGCAACGCCCCCAAAGCACCCCAGGGGCGAATCCCCAAGAAGTGCAGGAAAAGATCAGGGCTCATGAGGCTGAAATCCAAAGGCTGAGGCGTGATTTGGAGGCTCACCAAGCCACCAGACCCCACATACCTCCTAGGGGGAGAAATCCTCCTCCTGTCATAGACCTGGATGGTCCGGTAAGAAGAAGGGCTGCTGTCCCAAGAACTGATCCAAGCAATCTCCTTCCCCTTGGAGATCCTGATGATCCAACTCCACCCTTCACAGAAGAGATAATGAATGCCCATATCTCAAGGAAATTCAAGATGCCCACTATCAAAGCCTATGATGGCACGGGAGACCCCGCTAATCATGTTAGGACATTCTCTAATGCACTGCTGCTGCAACCCGTGAATGATGCTATAAAATGTCGGGCCTTCCCTCAAACCCTGTCGGGTATGGCTCAAAGATGGTACAGTCGCCTACCCCCAAATTCTATTGGATCATTCAGAGAATTAAGTCAGGCTTTTATTAAGCAATTCATCAGTGGAAGAGTCCATGAGAAAAGTTCAGCATCTCTTATGAGTCTTGTGCAGGGAGCTAAGGAATCCTTAAGAGATTACCTGAATCGTTTCACAAAGGAGGCTTTAAAAGTCCCAGACCTTGATGATAAGGTAGCCATGATAGCACTGCAACAAGGAACTAGGGATGAGTTTTTCAAGATGTCTTTGGCCAAACGACCCCCTGAGAGCATGTTGCAGCTCCAAGAGAGGGCAGGGAAGTATATCAAGGTTGAAGAGAGTATGAGGAAGACCGTAGTAAGTAATGAGCCCACTGGAGGCAAGAAACGAAAAACTGATTTGGAGTATATCGCTAAGGACAAATATCCTAGAACCGAACAAAACCCTGATTCAATCCCCAAGAAGGGAGGACCTGGGCAAAAGTTCACTGAATACGCTAAGCTGAATGCTCCCAGAAGTCAGATTTTGATGGAGATTGAGAAAGACAGAGATATTCGCTGGCCTAAGCCCTTGAAGGCTGATCCCGCCAAGCTAGATAAGGGCAAGTATTGCAGGTTTCACAAAGATGTTGGCCATGACACCGATGAGTGTAGGCAATTGAAAGATAAATTGAGTTTTTGATTCGAAAAGGAAGATTGAACAAGTATACTGGAGATGGAGGGGACAGAAATAATAATGGAAGGAAGAACTTTGAAGATCGTAGGAGGGACCAAGACGATCAGGGGCGAAACCCCCAGCCTAGAGGACCAGTTATAAACACCATTTATGGAGGGCCGAGACCTCGAGGGCCTGTGATAAACACGATCTTTGGAGGTCCAACTGCTGCTGGATTGTCCAAAAATTCCAGAAAGGCATATGCTAGAGAGGTTATGCATATTGTTGGAGAAGCCCCGAAGAGGGCCAGGACAGAAGTAACATTGGCTTTTGATGATTCCGACCTAGAGGGTGTGAAGTTTCCCCATGACGACCCGCTGGTCATAACACCAATAATAGGAAATAGCCCGGTTAAGAGGGTCCTTGTGGATAATGGTGCTTCTGTGGATATCTTGCTCCACGACACCTTTCTAAGGATGGGGTATAACGACTCCCAGTTAACACCAACCGACATGCCGATATATGGATTTGCTGGAGTAGAATGTCCTGTGGAAGGGATAATCAAATTGCCAACCACCATAGGTACGGAGCCAAGGCAAGCAACGCAGATGCTGGATTTCGTGGTGGTAAAGGCTAGTTCAACTTATAATGCTATCATGGGGAGAACAGGGATACATGCCTTCAAGGCAGTCCCCTCTTCCTACCATTCAGTCATGAAGTTTCCCACCCGAAACGGGATTGGAGAAGAGAGAGGAGATCAAAAAATGGCTAGAAGCTGTTATGTGGCCTCTTTGAGGGCAGATGGAGTCGGGGGGCAGGTTCTTCCTATTGAAGATATGGATGTTCGAGAAAATGATGAGAATAGAGGAAGGCCAGCAGAAGAATTGGTCTCGGTTCCTTTATACCCCGAGAATCCTGAGAGGACGACTTTCATTGGAGCCACATTAGAGGAGCCCCTTAAAGGGAAGTTAGCAAAATTTTTGCAAGAAAATAGTGATGTGTTTGCATGGTCAGCAGCTGATATGCCAGGCATAGACCCGGAGTTAATTACTCACAAGCTAAATGTAGATCCAAGCCGGAAGACAGTGAAACAAAAGAAAAGAAATTTTGCCCCAGAAAGACAAGAGGCTATAAAGCAGGAAGTGGAAAAGCTCTTAGAGGCTGGTTTCATTGAGGAGATTCAATTTCCGGAGTGGTTAGCAAACCCTGTAATGGTGAAGAAGGCTAATGGAAAGTGGAGGATGTGTATAGACTTCACCGATTTGAATGATGCATGCCCCAAAGACTGTTTTCCGCTGCCTAGAATTGATACTTTGATTGACGCCACCGCTGGACATGAGATGCTGAGTTTCATGGATGGGTTTAGCGGATACAACCAGATCAAAATGCATAAGGATGACATTCCAAAGGTATCATTTATCACTGACTTTGGTGTTTATTGTTATCTTGTTATGGCGTTTGGTCTCAAGAATGCAGGAGCCACCTATCAAAGGTTGGTGAATAGAATTTTTAAGGATCTTATTGGTAAGACTATGGAAGTCTATGTTGATGACATGTTAGTCAAGAGTCTGGTAAAGACTGATCATATAGCCCATTTAAGGGAAGCTTTTGAGGTCCTGAGGTACCACAAGATGATGTTGAATCCGACGAAGTGTGCTTTCGGAGTAGGATCTGGAAAATTCTTGGGATTGATGGTCTCGAAGAGGGGAATTGAGGCAAACCCCGATAAAATAAAGGCAATCCTGGACATAGAACCCCCCAAAACTGTCAAGGATGTTCAGAAGCTCACAGGAAGGGTTGCTGCGTTAGGACGATTCATCTCCAAGTCAGGAGACAAGTGCTTGTCATTTTTCAAGTCACTAAAGAACATCAAAGACTTTGTATGGAGTGAGGAAAATCAGAAGGCATTTGAAGAGTTAAAGAAGTATATGGGCCAGGCCCCGTTGTTGGCCAAGCCAGTTCTGAATGAAGTTTTATTCTTGTACTTAGCTGTTTCGGAGAGCGCCTTGAGCGCCGTGTTGGTTAAGGAGGAACTGAAAGTCCAGAAACCCGTATACTATGTCAGCAAAATTTTGCATGGTGCTGAGTTGAATTATTCAGCCATTGAGAAATTCGCTTTAGCCTTGGTAATGGCTTCAAGAAAGCTGCGTCCTTATTTTCAAGCTCACCAAATTGAAGTACTAACAAATCAGCCACTGAGAAATATCATTCACAGTCCCAAGGCAAGTGGGAGACTGATTAAGTGGGCAATAGAGTTGGGAGAGTTCGATCTCAAGTATAAGCCACGTACGGCCATAAAAGCCCAGGCACTAGCTGACTTCGTGGTGGAATGTACCATACCCAACCAAGAAGTCGGGGGGCAGGAAGATACCATACCTCAAGACAAGGGAGTCGACAATGGGGACAAGGAGAAAGAATATTGGGTTCTCTATTTTGATGGAGCATCAAAAACAAATTCCAGTGGAGCAGGGTTGGTTTTGCAAAGCCCAGATGGATTCTTAATTGAGTATGCCATGAAACTAGACTTCCCAACCACAAATAATGAGGCAGAGTATGAAGCCCTGATTGCTGGCCTTGGTCTAGCTGGGACACTTAGAGTCAAAAATTTAAAGGTCCGTGGAGACTCGAAGTTGATCATATCCCAGGTAAAGGGAGAATTTGAGGAAAGGGATGATACGATGGCTAAGTATGTTCGCCTAGTAAGGGCTGTGATGACCCAATTTAATGAATGCCATGTTGAACACATTCCAAGGGAAGAAAATGCTAAAGCGGATGCGCTATCAAAGTTTGCTTCATCTGAGATTGAAGAAAGTTCAGGAAGTGTGTACTTCCGTGTTTTGAAGACACGAAGCATAGATGTTAAGCTTGTGGCTCCCGTAGGCTTGGGAACGTCATGGATTGATCCCATCAAGGCTCACATTCAGACCGGTTGGTTGCCAAGCGATGCGATTGAGGCACGGAAGTTAACTGTTCGAGCACTAAGGTACTCTTTGATAGATGGGATCTTATATAAAAGATCTTTCGTGGTTCCTTACTTGAGGTGTCTCAGGCCCGATGAGGCACGCTTAGCTCTTGAAGAAGTGCATGAAGGTATTTGTGGACAACACTTGGGGGGCAGGGCCTTGGCTCATAAGATAACTCGTTTAGGCTTCTATTGGCCAGAAATGATGGCTGATGCCAAAGAATATGTGAAGAAGTGTGATCGCTGTCAGAAGCACGCACCAGTTGTTAGACTACCCCCCGAGATGCTGACCTTTATCAACTCCCCAATCCCCTTTGCTATGTGGGGGATGGATATTCTAGGGCCTTTCCCTATGGCCACAGCACAAAGGAAGTTTCTGATGGTAGCCATTGATTATTTCACTAAGTGGATTGAATCCAAGCCCTTGGCCAAAATCACAACTAAACAGGTTGCACAATTCCTGTGGGAAAATATTATGTGCCGATATGGAATTCCCCGTATCCTCGTCACTGACAATGGAACACAATTCAACAACGAGGAATTCAAGAAGTATTGTGAAGAAAATGAAATTGAGTTACGGTTCACCTCTGTGGCTCACCCACAAGCTAATGGGCAAGCAGAAGTAGCAAATCGAATAATCCTGGATGGATTAAAGAAAAGGATCGAGAAGTCAAGAAATAATTGGGTGGATGAGATACTTCCCATATTATGGGCCTATAGGACTACCTGTAGAGTTACGACAGGAGCAACTCCCTTCATGTTGGCGTATGGGGCAGAAGCAGTAGTTCCCGTGGAGATATCGCATTCCTCTCCAAGGATTCAGACTTTCAATGCTGTAGAAAATGAGGAAGGGCAGAGGTTAGCCCTGGATCTAATTGATGAAGTGCGAGATGAGGCACATGCAAAGATAGTAGAATATAAGAAAAAGGCTTCATTCTATTACAACCTAAGGGTTAAAGAGAGATTTTTTAAACAAGGAGATCTAGTCTTGAGAAAAATAGAGGCTTCTGGTGTTGGACAGAAAGGAAAGCTTGCCCCGAATTGGGAAGGGCCGTACAGAGTCAAGAGCATTCAGGGTAGAGGAACCTACAAGCTGGAAACTATGGAAGGTTTTGAAGTCCCGAGGACCTGGCACGCACAAAACCTGAAGGTTTACTATGTGTAAGATAGGAGAAGTACGATTCTCACTTGTCATTGACAAGTAGGTTTAAAAGCACCTTGAAGCTTTGCTTGCATAGGATTTTATATTCCAGTAGAATTTACATTGTCTAGTTATTGTTGATTAGGGTCGAACCCATGCTATGTAAGGTTTTGGAAAACCAGACTTCATATTAAAGAGTTTGAAATTATTTCTATCTAAGGATGTTTAAGGTTCAAATACATATTAAGATTGTAAAGATAAAACAGAAAAAGGCAAGAAAAGCAACATATAGAATACAAGCCCCGAAGGGTAATAAGTTCTGAATGCGATTAAGTCAATACATAGAAAGCCACAATGGGCCAAACAAGAAAAACAAAATACTCAAAGATCCTTGAAGAAGTCATCATCGATGTTTCCTTCATTGGCAGCAGAAGAAGGAACTGGAACATGATCAGCACCTCGAGGAGAAACAGCTTCGGCCTCAGCAGAAGAAGCAAGAATAGGAGAAAGAGGGATATCATCAAGAAGAGGCTCTTTCCCAGGAATATCAGGGACTGGATAGGCAGTAAGAGTCACCTCCGGAATCTTCTTCCCAATCTCCTCTACTATCTGCTCCCAACAGCTAGAAAAGGTCTCCGGGAAGTTAGCATCGTACTCAGCATTTAGGACATCCTGAAAGTCCTGAGATGCCTTATACTCAGCTATCACCTCAGCTCGGGCCCTTTGAGCATCCAGCTCCAGCTTACGAACTTTCTCCTTCTCATCCGCCAGCTCCTTCTCTACCTCACGAAAACGAGTGAAGTTGGCCTCGGAAGCCTTGAGGTACCTATCCCTGTCCCTCTCAGCAATAGTTAGGCTGGTCCTCACATCCTTCAAATTGTGAAGGGCAGCCTGGAGATAGGTATTCATCTGCACGAACATATCAAAGTACAGTAAGTAATAATAAACAAAAAAAAACAGTTAAAAAAGGAAGAGGCTTACAGAAGCCACGGCCTGAGCACCCAGACGTTCAATCTGTAGGTCATCAGAAGACTCGACGATCTCAGCCCTGTCACGAGGCGTGATCACACTCTGAGACCAAACGGCGGCAGCCTCGGAACTCCCTACCACCGTGTCCCTCCTCTGAAGGCCCCAAGTGACGGTGAAGGGAGAGTTATCTTCATCAAGGCTAGGAGGCCTCTGGGATAAAAAAGTAGGGACGGCCTCCTGAACCGTGACTGAAGGGCCGTCACCAATCCTAACCCGCTTGTCGCGGTGGCTCTCAACAGCAGAGCCCTTGGCGGCACGGGCCTCCCGCTTCTTGAAGATCGTGTCCAAAGCGGCCCTAGCTGCAGGCAAATACGAGCACGTAAGAAAAAGGACAAATAGAGAATGGAGGAAATGGAACAAAAAGGGGAAAGAAATACCCTCGGAACCAAGGTCACTTAGACCTACACCTTGCAAATTACCCTCTGAAAGGATGAGAGCGCAATGGTGCAAGTTATCAGCAGTAATGGCCTTGATGGCCGCATCCTCATCTATCCCCAATTTTAGGTCTCTTAAAGACCCGTCTATACTTTTTGAGAAGTTGGGCCTGAAAAAATGGTCCCAACCCTCCTCGGAATCCAGAAATATATAAAACCACTCACTCTTCCATGTTGGATACGAGTCGGGATTGGTGCCAGAAATAAAGCAGGAACGAGCCAAGGATCTATGAACTATTTTGACCCATCCTTGGTCCTCAGAAGCATTTACAAATTTAAATAAATAACGAAAGACACAAACATTTGGCTCAAAACCGTGTTTACGAGATTGGGCCATATAACAGTGAATAAAACGCCAAGAGTTGGGAGTGAGTTGGGTCGGACAGACTCGGGCCTCAGCCAAAAGGCGAAAAACAAAAGGATGAGGAGGTAGGCGAAAACCAGCATAGAAGGTTTCCTTATAGACCCGAATGGCCCCAAGTTTTGGGTAGCAGGCCCTATCATTTGGGCCTGGAGCCTCGGCCCTATAAGGGTGGGAAATGCCAAAAAGGCGGGCTATGGTACCTACTTGATCTGGACCAAATCTAGAAGGATAATTATATGCATCTAAGTGTAACATGTTAGGAAAGGCTTGCCCAAATTCGGTTAAAAGATCCCTAAGAGAAATAACTGAGGAATGTACAAGAGATTTTTTACCTCGGCTGGCCCTAGAGGGACGGGCAACAGCTTGGGGGACATGGGAGTGAGATGAATCGGAATCCGCCATGGATGAAGACAAAAACCCAGGAAGCTCTTGAAAGTAAGTAAAGAAGATGAAGATTCAAACGGAATCTTCAAAATAAGCCCAGAAAGCGGCGGAGTAGAAAGCCGGAAATCGCTTGGAGGTGGCGATTCTTGAGAGACTAATTGCAGAGTTGAAATTTAGAAATTTTTGTGAAAGTGAAGTGTGAGAAATGAACTCACACTCCACCTCTTATATAGAGGAGCTCAAAGATGCACAAACGGGCCTGGGCCTAAGAAAAAGGCGGGAAGCCCATAAGATTTGAATTTTGAAAAGATTTAAAATCAAAGTTCAATGAATGAATCAAGGCTCGAACAGCCTCAACAACGCTCAGGATACATCGTCCCTAGCCGTTGTTAGAAGTGTGGCTCCTAGGCGTGGTACAACAACGCCCAGGAAGCATCTGTATTCAACAACGCTCAGGATACATCGTCCCTAGCCGTTGTTAGAAGTGTGGCTCCTAGGCGTGGTACAACAACGCCCAGGAAGCATCTGTATTCAACAACGCTCAGGATACATCGTCCCTAGCCGTTGTTAGAAGTGTGGCTCCTAGGCGTGGTACAACAACGCCCAGGAAGCATCTGTATTCAACAACGCTCAGGATACATCGTCCCTAGCCGTTGTTAGAAGTATGGCTCCTAGGCGTGGTACAACAACGCCCAGGAAGCATCTGTATTCAACAACGCCCATGATGCAAGTTTCCTAGACGTTGTTAGAAAACTGTCTCCTAGGCGTGGGTGCACAACGTCTAGGATCTATGAAAGCATCTGTCTTCAACAACGCCCAGGACGCAAGTTTCCTAGACATTGTTAGAAAACTGTCTCCTAGGCGTGGGTGCACAACGTCTAGGATCTATGAAAGCATCTGTCTTCAACAACGCCCAGGACGCAAGTTTCCTAGACGTTGTTAGAAAACTGTCTCCTAGGCGTGGGTGCACAACGTCTAGGATCTATGAAAGCATCTGTCTTAAACAACGCCCAGGACGCAAGTTTCCTAGACGTTGTTAGGAAACCGTCTCCTAGGCGTGGATCAACAACGCCCAGGAAGCATCAGCCTCCAACAACGCCCAAGACGCAAGTTTTCCTAGACGTTGTTAGGAAACTGTCTCCTAGGCGTGGATCAACAACGCCTAGGATGTATTGAGCAACAAAAATTCTGTTTTTCTGATTATTTAATTAGAAAAATAAGAAAATTCCTTAAATATTTTCTGAAAAATGTTAATATTTTCAGAGATAAGGAATAAATCCAGAAAATTAAAGGATAAATCCCAGAAATTAGGAATAAATCCAGAAAAATTAAAGGATAAATCCCAGAAATTAGGGAAAAACCCAGAAAATTAGGGAAAAATCCAGAAAATAAGGGAAGAATCCCGGAAATAAGGGAAAAATTCCTGGAAATTAAGATAATTCCTGAATAAAAGGGAAAATTCATTGTAAATGTGTAGGTCGCTCCACACTTTACGGAAAAATGAAACCCTGTAAGGGAACGAATAGACTTAACTTCTGCGAAACCTAATCGATGTTTCCCAAAAGTTGGGGGGCAAATGATAGGGATAAATAAATTATGATTGTATTATTAAATACTGCATTAATTGTACAAGCTGTGGGCTGCTAGGCCCAATAAAAAGATATATGATACTCAGACCAGAAAGGTTAAGCCTGATGGACCAGATTAGGCCTGATGGAATAAAAAAGGCCCAAAAGCCCTGATTATTAATTAATTTCGTAATTAATTAATAAGGGACAAAACAGATGTTGAAAAGAGTCCCGATAAGGATATAAATCCTTGGAGATTAGCCTCAAGGGGACCTAAAAGGATAAGGAATCAGTTTCCTACTATCTAGGACTCCAAAGTCCATTCTAACTATGAGACTTGCCCACCAAGTCTCCTATACCAAGTCCAATTCAAGGACTCCCAACATCTATATAAGGGGCCTCACCCCACAAATCAGAACTACATTTTTTGGCTTGATTCTCTAATTCACAGAGATACGTAGGCATCTCGTAAAGGCAGATTGAGTCACGAAACACGAGAGCAGCCATTAAAGGCCTTGAGCTCCCGAATCTTAGTATTAAATACAGCAAGTAATAACCTTAGTTTTTTATCCATAACACAACCCATTCTGAAAATCTAGTTAAAGTCAACATGACTTGAATACTACTTACAGAATCTATACAATGGTGAATGCAGAAATGTGCTACAGACTTATTCTTACATAAGCTACTCACTCGATGGATAATAAGTCATCATCCGTCGGGACTATAATGAGTCATCCGTCGGGACTATAAATCTTATCCGTCGAGTGCTACATTATTTCACTAAGTAAAATCTACTAAGGTGTTTTGTTCATGAAATCATCAAGTACACAACATATACACAACAATCTCCCCCAATTTATGTCTACTGGAATTGTAGCCATAAATTAAGAGATACTTGATGATAATAAAACACCCTAAAAATATGACTTTAAGAGAAAGTAGATATTACTGAAAAGTGCTTCAATTAACGAAAATGTACAAAGTTTTGCTCACAGTCATTTTTCAAGATGCTCCTCTAGCCTGAGCAGATTTGTCTAGTTTCTTGAAGGTCTGGATCTCTTTCCAAGCTTTCTGTTGTTTTCCTCAATCTGATTTTGGAGCTTCCTGTGGAATTTCAGTTCATCAGATTCAGAGAGATTTAACTTTCCTTGCATTTCCAAAAGAGTCTCATTGCTAGAGGTACTCAATTGGTCTTCCAATCTGAAGAATCTTCTTACACCTTTATCATCCATGAACTCCATCAGATAGTAGGGCCTTAGATGCACTCTTCTCCCTGTGTAAGGGATGATTAGAGTCTTTGGGAGTGCATCTTTAGCTCTAACAATCCTTAGTTCTTCAATATTATTCAATACCAATCTTCTTGCAGTAATGTTGAACCCAAAGTTCTTCTTGAAGGATGAATAAACTTTAATCAGTACAGCTTGGCTTTCTTGAAGGATCCCGTGAAGAGGCCACTGAATCTCCTTTCCTCCTTTGTACTTAAACACTAACCTTTCAGGTAGGTTTCCGTATGCATCAATTCCTCTCACTTCATCTAGTTCATCCAGATAGAGGTTTAGATCAGAAAATTCTTTGATGTCACACAAGTACAGATAGTCTCCCTTACTGACTTTAGATTGAGCTTTGACTTGAGATTTGGATTTGAGAGGTGACAGCTTCACTTTCTTGACTGCTCTTGGCTTTGTTCTTTGTAATAACCCCAAATTTTGGAATTTTTTTAAACCCTTATGAATAGTGATTTTGCTGAATAAGAAAACTTTTCATGCCACACTATGTAGGGGTTCTTCTATTGTTATTCTGAGATCTTATTAGTACCTTATATGGGATATAAGTGTATGTAAAGATCGTCAGAATCCAAATTCGAACAGTTTGATTTTTCCCGAAAATCCACCAGATACAGAAAGAAGTGAGTATAAGGTAACAGGATAAATAGGATTTAAATTCAAGGATTTTAAGAGGGGATCATAAAAAGGAATATAATATTTTGAGAAAGGTTAAGGAAACCTAAGTAATAAGATCCCGGCTATGATCCCTCAAACGATAAACGAAAACAAAAGTTAAGCGAACCTTATAACAGATCAGCGGTCATTAGCCAAATAATTAAAAGCTAATCAAAGAGATTAGTGGGGATGATGTCATCAAACCAATGAGAAGAGGACAAAGGAGGGAGGGTGACATCACATGGTGACATAAGCATGACCAAGCAAGTGTGTTGTTGGATGATTATGAGCCACACAATATTTACCATGGTAACAACCTAATTAACAAGCAAAACAAACACAAAAAATCAAAAGCAACCAAAACAAAAACATTTTCTTCTTCCCCTACTCTTTGCTCTCGGCTTTTCCATGAAAAGCAAAGGAGAAAATTTCAAAAATCAAGCTACACACCTTCATAATTCAAGAGGTTTGTTTCTTTAGCTTCCATAATTCATAACTAAGATGAGCCATAAGTTTAAGCTCAAGATTCCATGTTTAACATAGCTAATCAATTCATCTAAGTTCTTGGTGAATAGTGTTTTTGAAGAAATTAACTTTGTGTTTCTTATGTTTTCTTCAAGATCCAAGCTTAGTAAAGATAGTTAGTGGTTATTTAAGGCTTCCTAAGTGATTCTCCACTCTCCAAGGAAGGTATAACCCCTCCAAACCCTAACTTTACTTTGAGTATTAGGTTTGGTTTTGTTTGTTATAGTTCATGAGAGCATGATTCTTGTATGTTTAGAGTTTGGATGGAATTATAATGATTTTGGGTTATAAATCTTGGTTGTTGGTTGGTGAACCTTAAGTATAATTAGTAGCTCTTGTTTGAGATTGAATAAGTTGGAAAAATCATGAGGTTATGGACTGAGTTAGTAAGGTTTGGATGAAGTTTGGTGGTATTGGTGGTTATGGGTTGATTTGTGGTTGATTGTGGTTGATTGGAGTAGTTTAAAATTTGGTAATCGCGTAAACATAGCCGTCGTAATGTCCGATTTACTTTAGACTGTTTTTCCTCTTAACATCAGAACCCGTGAACTCACTGCTAGGTTTTGACCATTGCCATGATTAGATAGTTCATGTTACGAGCTTCGTTTTGATATGTGGTTCGTTTGATTCCGATGTACGGTTTAGGAGAAACGACTGTTTTAAGTAACGGTGTTTCGCGACCGAACCATTACCCCTCGCTTTACTTTGAAACCTTGGTTAAGGACTTTAAATGACTAATTGGGGTATGAAACAATTATGTTAAGTGGATTAGGCAGTTGTTAAGGTACTCGCGAAAGAATCACTTTAAAATTCTTAATGGTTAATTTATTAAAAATGGTGGAGCCGAGGGTACTCGAGCGACATAAGTGAATCGTTAAGCGCAAAAGCAAGGGTTAGAGTCTAATTGGTTAAAGTCTAGTTTCTTAAGCGACCGGGGTTTAATTCTGACTTATGTTGTTGTTCATAGGTTGTCGGACCCACTCTAAGCTTAAGTCTATCCGGGAGCACTCAGGCAAGTTTTCTACCCGTATAACTGTTGTTGTGATGTATATGTGTATATGCATGATCTTGTGATAAATACATGTTTGTTATTAGCAAATTCTTGCGATATATTGTAGCATGTGATATGGTATATATGCATGCCTGTTTCGTATTCTTGATTTATATATCTGTTGGTACAAATGCTTATTAGCTGCATAATACCTATGCTAGAGATAAGCAGTAGTTGTGTATACCCTGAGTACAGGGGACCCAAAGGTGAACCCTTTTCTAAAACCGGGAGTAGATGTTCCCGAGTATATGATATATATATTTATATATATATATATTGATATGGTTTTTAAAAACTATTAATCAAATAAGTTTTATTCGATAACTTTATTTTATTTAATGAATATTACTTGAATATTCATTCGAAGACTTATGACTCAGTTTATATTATTTAATGAATATTATTTCGAATATTCATTCGAGGATTATGACTCCGTTTATTTTATTAATGAATATTATTTTGAATATTCATTCGGGGGCTTATGACTCCGTTTATTTTATTAATGAATATTATTTTGAATATTAATTCGAGGGCTTATGATTCCGTTTATTTTATTAATGAATATTATTTTGAATATTCATTCGAGGGCTTATGACCCCGTTTATTTTATTAATGAATATTATTTTGAATATTCATTCGAGGACTTATGACTTCGATTATTTACTAAGTAATATTCTTTATTTTATTAAAGAATAATGTTTCGATAATCAAACTTATTTTTGATTATTCAAATAAAGATAGTACTTTCGTATAAGTATATCTTTGGTTATTTAATACCCATTTCAAGTATGAGTTTAACACTTCTACTTCGATTATTTTATAGAGATTATCCTTTTTGGGAATATTATTATTTAAATAATAATATTCAGATATTTTCTAATATATTGGGACTGATTTATTTTAATAAATTAGCAGTACTCCAAACATTCTTAAAAATGTTTTCGAGTCTTCAAATTGACTTTTAAAGTTTTGAGCGGATCCCAAAACTCGTTTTCAAATTTAAGATCTTCCTTTTGAAGGAGACTTGAATATTCGTTCAAAAATCTAAAGGATCCGGCTCTGTGGTGTATTTTATATTCGCAACGAGGTTGCTGTTTTGAAAAATGAATTGATTACTTACCCAACGTTTGGGAAGTAAGTCCATCTATTTGAGTCGACATAAGCAACATGGGCTCAGTGGGCGTCCATGAAAGTGTAAGTGGCTCAGCGGGAGTCCATCAAATGCGTAAGTGGCTGAGTGGCAGTCCAGCATAAGGTCCTATTGCGACCAGGGTGATGACCAGTGGGGAATTCGTCCATCTACTAGTAGAAAAAGGTTACTTATAGGTATTTTTGCCTGATCAGCAAGATATCAAGTTTATGCCAAGGTTTTCTCCTTTCCAAATTCATTGAATATTGCAACTCTGTTTATAATTTTCATAACAGAGGTTTTCAAGGAGTGTATGAAATGTATATATATAGGTGTATATATATATGGGTACTTAATGAAGTATCTCGTAACTTCATTATTTATAATAATATTCAAAGATTGAATCTATTCAAATCTTGTCTTGTAGTCTCATCTATGTGTTGAACTTTTGAAACTAATTATAACTTGAACGGTGGTAGTTCAAGTAGTATTCGGAAAAGATATAAGTATATTGGAGTATCTTGTAACTTCATCTTTTCAACTTATATCTGGTTAATGATTATCTTATGCATGATAAAGATTTTCACAAAAACAAATGTTGAGACAAGGTTAGATATATGAGATCACCTTGCAACGATAGTTTTATACAGTTATAAACTGGAACTCTGTGTATATTATGAGGATTTCAAAGATTGTGAAAAGTATATATGTATATATATACTGAATATTTTGCGACTTGGTCGCGTTAAGATATCAGCTTGGTTCATTTCTTCTTGACCAAAACTTTCATGTGTACTATGAGAAACTCATATATTGTTAGTTATTATACATATTATTTTGGTGGGCTTGTTGCTCACCCTTGCTTTTTTTCTTTCATCACACAACATCAGATAGACAAGATGAACAGGACCAAGCTCCCAATTCGCGAGCGGATAGGAAATGTTCCGCAGTTTCCTATAGGCGTTGATGTCGCTGTAGCTGAGGTATATATGTACCAATAGGCTAGGCTTTCAACTTTTGATGTATCAGACTTATGTTTCTTTATCAATTGTAATAATGGCAAAGAAATGTAAATTTATTCAGAAACCCTTTTTAGGTGTATTGGCATATAATTTTGGAATAAAATGACTCGTGTTATTTTTTGATATTCATCTCTGAGACTATAACTTGTGGTGTGTGTGTTTATTGTGGGGTCACAGTACAGAGTAGTTGATTGTTTATTAAGATTGGGTGTTATTAAGGGAAATGAAACTCATGACAACCCGGATCCCCGACCCCGGATTTGGGGGTGTTACAGAAATGGTATCAGAGCCAAGCGTTATAAACCTCAGAGATGATGTGACGTTAAGATAATAAGTTCACTAAGATAATAAGAACTCTTGCCAAGTTCATAGTCGGGCTACCTAACGTAGTACTGACAGTTAAAACCCTTATGTGAACCCTTATAAATATCGTGATAGAAGCGTAGTTCGTTATCGTATATGGTAGCGGGACTCCGAACCCTGAGGTTGAGGAGCAACAACGCGATGATGTTTTATTACTTATTGGAGATCAGATTATGGATCCGATAGAGCGTCCTAACGCGGGACCGGATGATGTTCATATTGAGGATGTAGCGGTTGAGGATGTTGTCCTAGAAGGGATTATTGCTGAGAAGAATCCCGTGGAGGATCCTGATAAGAATGAATAAAGGACCACTAAGGAATTGATGACAATGGTTAGGGCGACTTCCAGAGGTAGGATTGGCCGGTCACTACCGGAGGTGCGTTCAAGTTTGTAAAGATAGTAGCCCTTTAACGCGGCTTACTCGCAAGACTGAGAAGTTTGAATGGACAGAGAAATGCGAGAACAACTTTCAAGAACTGAAGCAAAGATTGGTGATGGACCCTATGTTGGCATTTCCGGATGGAAAAAGGATATTTTGTGATTTGTATTGACACTTCGCATAAGGAATTTGGGTGCTCTTATACAGCACAACAAGGTACTCGCGTACGCGTCAAGAAAATTAAAGGAATATAAAATTTGATATCCCCACCCATGAGCTTGGGCTCGTGGCAATAGTTTTTCCCTAAAGATTGGAGGCACTACTTGTATGGAGAGAAGTGCGAGATTTACCTAAGCCATAAGTGCTCTAGTACATTTTCCCGTAGAAAGAGCTCAACATACGTCAGAGGAGGCGGTTAGAGCTAATCAAGGATTACGATTATGAGATTCTTTATCATCCAGGGAAAGCCAAAATGGTGGCTAATGCCCTTAGTATAAAGGAGAGTCTCAAGATAAAAATGGCTTTGGGAGAGTTGATAAGAGATTTTGAGAAAATGGAAATAAAAATGAAGGTAACCGGAGCCGGTACCGAAAAGCTGTTTGAGACTGCAATACAGTCCGAATTATCAGAAAAGAACATATTGTGCCAGAAAAAGTGATGAATGAAGGTAGAGAGCCAACAAATAGATAAGATATTAATACCGAGAAAGATGATAAGAGAATAATGAGATATTCCTACAGAATTTGGGTTCCAAATGTTCAAGAGCTTAAAGATGAGATCTTAGATGAAAGCTAGTTTGAGGAATATGATTTAGAGCAAACCCTGAACGTGATAGTCAGGGAGGTCGCCATCAAGATAGAAGGAACCCGTAACATGATGAAGTGGAAAATGAGGATTTAAAATATGTAGGATGACCCCGATTATGGGGAGGAGGAGGAAATGTTTAGACTAAAGAAATAGAAGTCGAGTAAGGAAAGGAGACCCGAGACGGTACTCCTATACGAAAATTTATGGACCTGTCTAGACAGAACTTAGACTATTATCCCCAACCACCACCCTGAGGAAACAATGCGGTGAGAAATTCTTTCAGGACCTTTAAGTCGCTAAGCTGTCAGAGTTCCAAGGAACAAGCTGACCCAGTCAAGGAAAGAGCTTGGCTAAACAAAATATAGGAATCATTTGAGATTCTAAATGATTGACGAATCACAAAAGACTGTTTTGTCACTTACCCTCCTAAGAGAGAGGCCACCCGCTGGTGAAAGGCCAAGGAAGGCACGGAACAAGAGATTATAATAAACTGATTTAAGTTCAATCAATTGTTTTCAGGAAAGTACTTCCCAAGGTTATGGAGATAGTGTAAAAGCTTTAGAGCCAGAACAAAGGCAGACGAGTATGATGAATTATGAATCTAAGTTGTAAAAGTTATCAAGATTCGTTCTGAGGACACGAATCCAGAATGACGGGATGTTTGAAATTAATGCTTATGTTGTGTTGGTTCATGAAATAATGATAAGAGAAAGGAAAATAAAAAGAAACTGAAGTGGAAAGGAATATAAAGGCAATAGAGTTTGAGGTATGATAAGGGAGTTGGGTATGAGGAAACCCTAAAGACTCGTAGCAATAGAAATAGAAAAGTATGCATTCGTCAGGATGAGAGTGATTCACCATGAGTTAAAATTGATGGTTGAAGGCATAAGAGATACATATATTTTATCCCCTGTAAGTTGGGAGGATTCGAGGAAACCTTGAGATAATTCGAAGGATAAATAATGAGACGCGGATAGACTGAGGAGACAAGGAAGTAAGAAATTAGGAAAATTGGATGAAGGAAGTGACCTTCAAGAATGTGAAGTGTAAGACCGGTGGCTCAATACCCAGAAAGGGAGACGCCAGGTATGAAAGATATCCCAACATTGAGGTGACTGTTGAGATAAACAACAAAAGTAAATAAGGAATTATTAAGAAGAGGTTCACGTTGAACACGACCAATATCTTCCAGAACATCCTTGTTATCGTTACCAAATTAGGCAAGAAAAGCGGATATCCGTTGTTATCTTTTGAAGGCCATATTGATTGACCTCATTTTGAATACAGATGTTATTGTGAAATTAGGCATATACTATCGAGGTGAGAATGATTGAATAAGACACCCTTATTAGGGATATATGACTTGATTTATCCATGGAAGGATGCATGTACCTTTTTAAAGGTGGAATTAAGGATATAACATCGGTAACTTAAAACGAATCATAGGGGAATGCATAAAGGTTGGCATTTCACCCTTAATAGGGATAGTATGAGTTTTGACAGTATGAATTGGAAAGGATTAAGGTAATAACAACCTTTAAGAATCAGTGGAGAAATTTTTTTCAGAAGTATATAGACAATGATTCTGGTATTAATAAATGGTATCTTGATATGCCCTGTATCTAGGGAGTACAGGAGGAACGATTCAAGGATAACCTTAGAGGTTTTACAAGGAGAAAGGTAATATTCAAAATTCTCAAGAATAGAAATGTTGATAAAGGAAATGTGACGTAATTATAATGATGCCAAGTGGGGCACGTGTTAAACCATGAGAAAGTATGGATCGAACCAGTAATGGTCGAAATTGTTTAGGGCAATTAGGACTTAAGATAAAAGATGTTCTAAGTATGATTGAGAGTCAGTCGTGACAGTGATTAACCTCTAAAGACCGAGGCAATAACTTATGGAAAAATGTTGATATTTTTTTTACTCATCAGATTTTAAGGAAAACATCTTCACATAAGCTGTGATTGAAATGAGGTAGAAAACTTTTTTGGAGGTGGTTAAAATAACATTGATTGTAAGGAAATTTTACTATCAGGAAAGGCCAAAGAGGTGGCCGACACTTTAAAGGTAAGAGGATAATTATAGGCGCTTGTGCCAAAGGAATACAGTGATGATGGTTAAAGATATGAAGGTTGTATTATGGTTTTGAAGCTTGACATTCCTTCTGATGACTGTGTAATACCCAACCGTAATAGTAGTTGGTAAAGGTTTAATTCGTGTAATCGCCATGAGCGGGCTATCTATCTCAGAAGATACTATCTTGAGATAAGCCAGGACCATGTTTCAACAAGGACTAGACGAACCCTTGAGTTAAGTCTTCTATTTAAGGCATACGATTAAGAATGGTATTAACCTGCTATCGTTGCTTTGACTGAAACTCTTCTGCAATTTTATCTACTTCATGTCATGAAAGTACGTCAGAGTTTGGAGTGTTCTTCATGAATTATGATTGGTGATTATGTTAACTCCTTAGAAGTATTCTATACGACATGTATGGACTCCGTTTGGTTAGATATTAAGATTTCATGGAAAGTGAATGACGACAGTAGGTCAGTGGTGGACCATAGTAATGCAGCAATGATTCTGCGAGTAATGAGCTGATTACAACCGTGAGAGTTGTATTGGAATGGATGTTGAGATTGAGTACCACTAATCGGGTCGTGGTAGTGTATAAGTTATCATTGATAGACTAATTAAGTAGAGTATCTACCTATTGAATATTTATTCCCTCTTATGAAAAGAGAGTCGTATTACTATATGAGGAAGGTTGCCGTGCAAGCATAGAATTCTAGTAACGATGATGTCTAGAATGAGATCCCAGATTCGATTTTCGATATCGAGGGAGTTTCAAAGGTGATTGTGTATAAGCTCGAGGAAGGGCATGGGTCCATAGAATGATGGACGGAATAGCAAAAATATTTAGGCATGTGAAATACGATGCTATAATACTTGATGTTGATATAAATACATATATGTTTTGTTCTCCTATGATAAACCTCTATAGTTCAGAGGTAGGTTCCAAGCCAGATATTTTGTGGCAGTATATTTTTTTTATATATACAATTCTCTTCAATTCGTTCTTTTCTCTCATTTTCATTTCATGTAAGTTGAGAAGAACAACCCTTCCAGAAGGGGAGGTATTGCCGAATGACTATCTATCTGTGTGATAGAAGCCTAGTAGGATACCACATGTTGTTTAATTGCTTGTCAAGTACTAAAGGCTGGCCACCTTCTGTACTAACTATGCGATATAACAAGTGTTCATGATCATAGTGATCTCTCAATAAATTCTTTTACTTCTATATGAAGGACTAAGCTTTCGAAGATAGAAGTAGCTGAAAAAGGAGTAGTAAAGTTGTGGTGGTATTTGGAATGGAAACACATTCGTGATACTAAGGTTGACGAGGTTATTAAAAGGTTATAGAACGCTAACGAGCAAAAGTATAACCAGTATAATATTAGGAACGGAAGGTAGTAGCGATTACGAACTGGAAAAGAATGGGTATTGAGAAGCAAAAGCTCTAATGCTAAAAGCTATAATGAGAGTCTGTGCAATAGACTTGAAAGAAATTGGAATGATCACTTAACACGGATTGAGTTTTCTTACGACAATAGATCATATGTCATTATCGAGTTATCGCCTTATGAGATCCTTGAGGGAAGACAATGTCGATCTCCCTTATATTAGGATGAAGTTGTAGAGCGCAAGATGCTCGGACCCGCAGTGGTCCAAAGGACCAAGGATATAATAGATCTAATCAGAGGACGGCTGGTAGTAGCCCAAGATGGACATAAGAAGTATGTTGATTTGACACGAAAGGACAAAGAATAGGAAGTAGGGGACCTAGTGTTTTTAAAGGTATCCCCTTGGAAACCCTTGGAAAGGATTGATGAGGTTCGGAAAGAAAGGAAAGCTAAGTCCATAATTTGTCGGACCCTTGGTTATACTAAAACATATTGGGAAGTTAGCATACGAGCTAGCCCTACCCCCGAACCTGTAGCAAGTTCATAACGTGTTCCACATATCAATGTTAAGGAAGTGTAATTCGGATGCCAGATAAATAGGGGCATATGAGCGTATAGACATGCAACCCGACGTAACCTATATGGAGCAACCAGGAAGGGTTATAGAGTGAAAAGGAATAAGTGCTTTGAAGAAGGGTTATCAAACTATTCAGAGTTTGATTGAAGAACCACAATGCGGGAAAATTTACTCGAGAGTTAGAAAGTGCAATGTTAAGAGTGTATCCCTATTCATTTTCTATCTGATTCCGGGACGGAATCCTTTTAAGGAGGGGAGACTGTAATAACCCCAAATTTTGGAATTTTTTTAAACCCTTATGAATAGTGATTTTGCTGAATAAGAAAACTTTTCATGCCACACTATATAGGGGTTCTTCTATTGTTATTCTAAGATCTTATTAGTACCTTATATGGGATATAAGTGTATGTAAAGATCGTCAGAATCCAAATTCGAACACTTTGATTTTTCCCGAAAATCCACCAGATACAGAAAGAAGTGAGTATAAGGTAACAGGATAAATAGGATTTAAATTCAAGGATTTTAAGAGGGGATCATAAAAAGGAATATAATATTTTGAGAAAGGTTAAGGAAACCTAAGTAATAAGATCCCGGCTATGATCCCTCAAACGATAAACGAAAACGAAAGTTAAGCGAACCGTATAACAGATCAGCGGTCATTAGCCAAATAATTAAAAGCTAATCAAAGAGATTAGTGGGGATGATGTCATCAAACCAATGAGAAGAGGACAAAGGAGGGAGGGTGACATCACATGGTGACATAAGCATGACCAAGCAAGTGTGTTGTTGGATGATTGTGAGCCACACAATATTTACCATGGTAACAACCTAATTAACAAGCAAAACAAACACAAAAAATCAAAAGCAACCAAAACAAAAACATTTTCTTCTTCCCCCACTCTTTGCTCTCGGCTTTCCCATGAAAAGCAAATAAGAAAATTTCAAAAATCAAGCTACACACCTTCATAATTCGAGAGGTTTATTTCTTTAGCTTCCATAATTCATAACTAAGATGAGCCATAAGTTTAAGCTCAAGATTCCATGTTTAACATAGCTAATCAATTCATCTAAGTTCTTGGTGAATAGTGTTTTCAAGAAACTAACTTTGTGTTTCTTATGTTTTCTTCAAGATCCAAGCTTAGTAAAGATAGTTAGTGGTTATTTAAGGCTTCCTAAGTGATTCTCCACTCTCCAAGGAAGGTATAACCCCTCCAAACCCTAACTTTACTTTGAGTATTAGGTTTGGTTTTGTTTGTTATAGTTCATGAGAGCATGATTCTTGTATGTTTAGAGTTTGGATGGAATTATAATGATTTTAGGTTATAAATCTTGGTTGTTGGTTGATGAACCTTAAGTATAATTAGTAGCTCTTGTTTGAGATTGAATAAGTTGGAAAAATCATGAGGTTATGGACTGAGTTAGTAAGTTTTGGATGAATTTTGGTGGTATTGGTGGTTATGGGTTGATTTATGGTTGATTGTGGTCGATTGGAGTAGTTTAAAATTTGGTAATCGCGTAAACATAGCCGTCGTAATGTCCGATTTACTTTAGACTGTTTTTGCTCTTAACATTAGGACCCTTGAACTCACTGCTAGGTTTTTACCATTGCCATGATTAGATAGTTCATGTTACGAGCTTCGTTTTGATATGTGGTTCGTTTGATTCCGATGTACGGTTTAGGAGAAACGACCTTTTTAAGTAACGGCGTTTTCTGATCGAACCATTACCCCTCACCTTACTTTGAAACCTTGGTTAAGGACTTTAAATGACTAATTGGGGTATGGAACAATTATGTTAAGTGGACTAGGCAGTTGGTAAGGTACTCGCGAAAGAATCACTTTAAAATTCTTAATGGTTAATTTATTAAAAATGGTGGAGCCGAGGGTACTCGAGCGACGTAAGTGAATCGTTAAGCGCAAAAGCAAGCGTTAGAGTCTAATTGGTTAAAGTCTAGTTTCTTAAGCGACCAGGGTTTAATTCCAACTTATGTTTTTGTTCATAGGTTGTCGGACCCACTCTAAGCTTAAGTCTATCCGGGAGCACTCAGGCAAATTTTCTACCCGTATAACTGTTGTTGTGATGTATATGTGTATATGCATGATCTTGTGATAAATGCATGTTTGTTATTAGCAAATTCTTGCGATATATTGTAGCATGTGATATGGTATATATGCATGCCTGTTTCGTATTCTTGATTTATATATCTGTTGGTACAAATGCTTATTAGTTGCATAATACCTATGCTAGAGATAAGCAGTAGTTGCGTATACCCTGAGTATAGGGGACCCAAAGGTGAACCATTTTCTGAAACCGGGAGTAGATGTTCCCGAGTATATGATATATATATATATATTTATATATATATATATTGATATGGTTTTTAAAAAATATTAATCGAATAAGGTTTATTCGATAACTTTATTTTATTTAATGAATATTACTTGAATATTCATTCGAGGACTTATGACTCAGTTTATATTATTTAATGAATATTATTTCGAATATTCATTCGGGGATTATGACTCCGTTTATTTTATTAATGAATATTATTTTGAATATTCATTCGGGGGCTTATGACTCCGTTTATTTTATTAATGAATATTACTTTGAATATTCATTCGAGGGCTTATGACTCCGTTTATTTTATTAATGAATATTATTTTGAATATTCATTCGAGGGCTTATGACCCCGTTTATTTTATTAATGAATATTATTTTGAATATTCATTCGAGGACTTATGACTCCGATTATTTACTAAGTAATATTCTTTATTTTATTAAAGAATAATATTTCGATAATCAAACTTATTTTTGATTATTCAAATAAAGATAATACTTTCGTATAAGTATATCTTTGGTTATTTAATACCCATTTCAAGTATGAGTTTAACACTTCTACTTCGATTATTTTATAGAGATTATCCTTTTTGGGAATATTATTATTTAAATAATAATATTCAGATATTTTCTAATATATTGGGACTGATTTATTTTAATAAATCAGCAGTACTCCAAACATTCTTAAAAATGTTTTTGAGTCTTCAAATTGACTTTTAAAGTTTAGAGCGGATCCCAAAACTCGTTTTCAAATTTAAGATCTTCCTTTTGAAGGGGACTTGAATACTCGTTCAAAAATCTAATGGATCCGGCTCTGTGGTGTATTTTATATTCGTAACGAGGTTGCTGTTTTGATAAATGAATTGATTACTTACCCAACATTCGGGAAGTAAGTCCATCTATTTGAGTCGGCATAAGCAACATGGGCTCAGTGGGCGTCCATGAATGTGTAAGTGGCTCAGTGGGAGTCCATTAAATGCGTAAGTGGCTGAGTTGCAGTCCAGCATAAGGTTCTATTGCGATCAGGGTGATGACCAGTGGGGAATTCGTCCATCTACTAGTAGAAAAAGGTTACTTATTGGTATCTTTGCCTGATCAGCAAGATATCAAGTTTATGCCAAGGTTTTCTCCTTTCCAAATTCATTGGATATTGCAACTCTGTTTATAATTTTCATAACAGAGGTTTTCAAGGAGTGTATGAAATGTATATATATAGGTGTATATATATATCGGGACTTAATGAAGTATCTCGTAACTTCATTATTTATAATAATATTCAAAGATTGAATCTATTCAAATCTTGTCTTGTAGTCTCATCTATGTGGTGAACTTTTGAAACTAATTATAACTTGAACGGTGGTAGTTCAAGTAGTATTCGGAAAAGATATAAGTATATTGGAGTATCTTGTAACTTCATCTTTTCAACTTATATCTGGTTAATGATTATCTTATGCATGACAAAGATTTTCACAAAAAAAAATGTTGAGACAAGGTTAGATATATGAGATCACCTTGCAACGATAGTTTTATACAGTTATAAACTGGAACTCTGTGTATATTATACATGTCAGAGGATTTCAAAGATTGTGAAAAGTATATATGTATATATATACTGAATATTTTGCGACTTGGTCGCGTTAAGATATCAGCTTAGTTCATTTCTTCTTGACCAGGACTTTCATGTGTACTATGAGAAAGCTCATATATTGTTAGTTATTATACATATTATTTTGGTGGGCTTGTTGCTCACCCTTGCTTTCTTATTTCATCACACAACATCAGATAGACAAGATGAACAGGACCAAGCTCCCAATTCACGAGCGGATAGGAAACGTTCCGCAGTTTCCTATAGGCGTTGATGTCGCTGTAGCTGAGGTAGGAACTACCAATAGGCTAGGCTTTCAACTTTTGATGTGCCAGACTTATGTATCTTTATCAATTGTAATAATGGCAAAGAAATGTAAATTTATTCAGAAACCATTTTTAGGTGTATTGGCATATAATTTTGGAATAAAATGACTCGTGTTATTTTTGGATATTCATCTCTGAGATTATAACTTGTGGTGTGTGTGTTTATTGTGGGGTCACAGTACAGAGTAGTTGATTTTTTATTAAGATTGGGTGTTATTAAGGGAAATGGAACTCGTGACAATCCGGATCCCCGACCCCGGATTTGGGGGTGTTACATTCTTTTTGGCTTGCTAAGGATTGGTAGATTGAAGTCAGGAATTGGTATGTTCTCCCATTCTATTGGCTCATCCTTGGGCACAATAGGTTCACCATGAATATTCCTGTAGGGATCCACCACTCTGATATCTTCAAATACCACAGAGGGCTTTGATGCTTGAGTTGTAGATGGTGTGGATTCCTTAGGAAATTGATCTTCCAATTCCTTGTCAACAATATCCAGTTTCCTTTTAGTTCTTTTAGCCAATTCCTTCTTCCTTGGAGATTTCTTCTATTGTTCAACTTGCTTCTTTGATTCAATAGCTTCAGATGGTTGAGAAAGAATTTGTTGTGATGAATTTACAGCATGTAGCTTGGCCAAGATAGCAATCCGCTCTTTCTTTTATTTAGTCTTTTTAGCATCCAGAGCAGCTTGCTTCTTTTCCTGCTTCAATCTAGCCTTTTCTTCTCTCTTTTCTTGAGCAAATTGAGGTTGTCCAGCTACAACACAAATTTCTTTCCCATTTTTGAAAATCTTGGCAATTCTTCTTTTGGAAGCTGAATTAGCTGGATCTTTGTATAAAGCAATTGACCTTGACAGAAGCTTCTTCTCATCAGGCTTAGGTGTCTCATACACAGTGTCCAAAGGATTCTTCAATGATGATTTTGAGTAGTTTACCCTTGGTTTAAGAATTATTTCAGCCTTTGGAGATTTGATGCAGGAAGATTGTCCTCTTTCCAGATAGTTCATGCTCATCTCATTCACACTAATTTGCTTGACTTGAGAGTGATGGATGGCTGACTTAACTGGCTCCTTGACAAGTTCAAACTTCTTCTGTATTTCCTCATCAATCTTCTCCTAGTTGACTAAACTCAACTTTTCCTTATCAGCTGCTCTTAAGTTGGCTGCTGCTGCATTGATCAGATCTATACTATCTGTAACTGATGGCTTTGAGATAGTAATTGAAGGTACAATTACTTTACTGATTTGAATTTGAAGCCTCTCCCCCTCACTTGATCCTTTCCCCCCTTTTTGTTATTATCAAGTTGAGTAGAGGAGGGGGTTTGAGCAGCCACCAGTTTTTGAAGTAGATCAGTCTGTTGGGCTTGATGGAGATGACTGACAGTTAAAGATGCTTCCATGGCTGACATTCTTGTGTCCAAGGTATCTATCTTGGTTGAAAAATCAGATTTTTCCTTAATTGCCTCTTGATGTCAAGTATTGTAGCTTCTGGAAGTTTAGAATCTATCCTGTCTGAAAGGGCCTTCTTCATCTCCTCAATATCACCGTTCATGGTGTTCACATCCCTAGCATGCTGGAAGCCCTAGATTTGTTAAAGTTGCAGGGAGGCTAGATGTGCCTGAAGGAGCTTCTTAGTGCTGGCATTGGTAGTGGTTTGAAGAGCAGTATTTGTCTGATTGATTAACTGGATCAGGGTTGTCTTGAAGTAATGCTCATCACAGTGCTTTGAGAATGCCCATGATGGCATACCTGACCTTGAACTTGAGCCTACTTCTCCCCTTATGTCCATTGCTTCATCTTCACTATCCCCACTCCCATCTCCAAAGAAATCAGCTGAACCACCAGTCTCATAGTCCACATCACCAGCTGTAAAAGGCAAAGCTGTGATGGCATCCTTAGCTCTCATTATAGACTGTGTGGTATGCACCAAATTCAGCATCCTTTCTGCATTGTCATTGCCCTGTTCAGCTAGAAGTTGATAAGCTGGAACAGGGTGAGTAAATGCCTCAACATCAAGGGAAGTGGAATCTATAACAGCTTTAGGATGCTGAGATAGTCCTTCCCTGTCTGCATCCGGGACATTCATTGACTTACTAGCAATGACATCCATTCTTATTGCTCCAGTACCTGCATTTCTCTCATGTTCTCTCTTTTATTGTATCAGGGTCTCACCCTGGCTCCCCACCCTCACCTTCACCTACTAAGGTGGGACTCCTCTCACTCTTTTTTTCCAATCCTGAAGAAATGGATTGCAGATTTTCACTCATTTCCTCTCCTTTTTCCTGGGAGCAACCCAGACTCTCACTCAAAACACTCTTCTCTCTCAATCCTAAGAGTGACTGTACAACCACTAAATCTTCTGCAATTGAAATAATTGAAGTTTGAAGTTGTGCAGAGATACTCGATGGATGAGTGATATCCATCGAGTGAGTGGTTTTGCTATCCGACGGATAACTGCTATTAGGCTTATCCGTCGGGATACAATCACTACTCGACGGATGAGCAATATCCGTCGAGAGAGTAGAAATGAATGAGCTTGGAATTGAAACTATTGTTGACTTTGTGCTGATTGAAGATATTTTAGGCACAGATGACACAACAGTTCCTGAAAGAATTGGCAAGTGAGCCAACAAATCATCTAAAAGATGATGCTCACTTGTACTAGATTTTGGCTTCCCCAACAGAGTTAAAGAAGGGGAATCAGGAATTGATGTGTTTATCATATCCACATCCAGAGAATTTGTTGGTGAGTTTGGTGTTTGAGGTGCTTCTATAACTAGATATTTTGGCTGTGACTCCACATTTATTGGAGCCACATCAAACTGAATTTGTGAAGGTGCAGTGACTGTGTCTTTAGCACCAGTTTGCACAGTGTGTGTACCCTATGCATCCCCAAAGGTTTTTGATTTCTTCTTTCTGGTATAAGTTTGGGGTGAGCTTGTGTCCCTAACCCTCTTGGCCTGTGCTCTTGGTTGAGAGCTTTGTTCAATAGCTACATCCTTTTGGGATGATGCAGCTAGAAATGAGCTTTTGACCTTTTTAAGCACTGCAGTTTGTTGGGAAACTGCAGTGTGGCTAGGCTGGGATTCACTCAACTCTCCAACCTTATTCTTGGGGTTTCTTTTATGTTCACCCCTTCCCTCACCTAACTTACCCTCCTTCACACTCCCCTCTTTGGCTTTAGTGGATTTTTCAACTGGCATCTTTTGGGAGATACCAGAGGGGGCTTTCTTTGATTTGGATTTTGAAATAATTATAGGTTTGGCAGCTTTGGTAGGCAACTATTTGGTCATTGACACAGTTGCCATAGCCACACTTGAACTCAAAGAAATTATGGAGGTTGGAACAGTTGTAGGGATAGATGAACTTACCTTACTTACCTGAGGTGCTTGCATTACAGAAAAATAGAACATTGGCACATCCTGGTGATGATTGGCCCTGTTCAAATCTGCAATGAGCCTTCTCTCTTGAACCCAAAAATCTAGTTTGTTGTTAGGGTTCTCAAGCACAATCTCTTCACAGAGGTGGTTAGCTAATAACATAAGAAATCTAGCATAATACACATTCTTACCTCTTTTATTTAACTCTCCTAATTTAAAACCTAACTCAAACAAGACAAGGTCACTGAAATTGTTATCTGTAACTAGCATGTAGAGCATCTTAAGCATGGAAATATTCACTGAATCAAAATTACTGACCTTTTCTGAGAAAACTTTTGTAACTACATCACACAAGAAACTCCACTCTCTCCTAAGACCCATTCTCCTAATATCACTCAGTTTAGAAGTAGGAAGTGCATAGTGCATGGAATTAAGCATATTGATTATATCAGTGTCAATGTGTGGTGAAGTCACATGTTATCAGGAATTTTGAAACATGCTTTTATCACATCACTATTGATACAAAATTCTTTACCTTTGATGGTTAGAGTGATGGTCTTATCTGTAGAGTTGTAGGTAGCAGTGGACCACATCTCTTCAACAACTTCACAGAAGATTGTGGGTGATTCCAGCAAGCCATAGTTGAGCTTGTAACTTTTCACAAAGTCCATCATCTTGTGATAGTCTCCAAATTGCTGAATACCCTTGTTCACTAGTGCGGTGAAATTGTTCTTCTCATAAATGAACCCAGTTTGAGACATAATCTTTACAACATGTGCCATTGTTAGAGAATAAAAGCTTGAAGAGCCAGAGAGTAAGTGCTTTGAGAGAGAATGAAATTAGAGCAGTTGAATTGAGAATGATAAAAAAAAGCAATTGCAATGAAATAAGCTTTTATACTATCTCAAAAATAACTGATAAAAATAATAAAGTAAAATAAAGTAACCAATAGAAATTGCCTAAAATAGCCGTTTAAAAATAAACTGTAAAAATTCCATTCATTATCAGTCGTGTTATGCTTACAAACTGTAAGTATACTCGATGGATAATGTACAGGGAATTAACGGCTGAGATTAAGACAATTCGACGGATGAGGATAAACTGTTATCCGTCGAGACATAAAATATTCCAGAAACATAATTGATTTTTATTAGAAAATAATGTACCGACGGATGATCAGACTCGATGGATAAAGATCATCCGCCGAGATGTAAATTTTGACTTAGCCAAAATTTCTTCTATGACTGAAAAAATCAATTAATTTTTTGGCTGCATTTCAACTTGCAAAATAACTCAGATAGATTTAAGAGTAATTAAGCATACCTAACTCACTTACCAACCTTGAAAAGGTGTATTCATCCAGTGGCTTCGTAAAGATATCTGCAAGCTGCTTCTCACTTGGAACAAAATAAAGTTCCACAGTACCATTCATTACATGTTCCCTTATAAATTGGTACTTGATATCTATGTGCTTTGTCCTTGAATGTTGTACTGGATTTTCAATGATGGCAATTGCACTTGTGTTATCACAGAAAATAGGAATCATTTCAACTTGCAAACCATAGTCTAGCAATTAATTTTTCATCCATAATATCTGTGCACAACAACTACCAGCAGCAAGGTATTCAGCTTCAGCTGTAGAAGTAGAAACTGAATTTTGCTTTATACTGAACCAGGACACAAGCTTGTTTCCTAGAAATTGACAGGTTCCTGTTGTACTCTTTCTATCAATTCTACAACCTGCATAATTTATATCTGAATAACCAGTTAGATCAAAACCAGAATCTCTAGGGTACCAAATGCCAAGATTTGGTGTTCCCTTGAGATATCTGAAAATTCTCTTAATAGCTATTAAGTGAGATTCTCTAGGATCAGCCTGAAATCTAGCACATAAACATGTAGCAAACATTATATCTGGCCTACTAGCTGTTAGGTATAGAAGTGAGCCAACCATGCCTCTATAACTTGAAATATCCACAGACTTTTCAGTAGTGTTTAATTCAAGCTTAGTTGCAGTGGCCATGGGAGTTTTTGCAGATGTGCAATCCATTAGATCAAACTTCTTTAAGAGATCAAAATATATTTAGTTTGACTAATGAATATTCCATCAATAACTTGCTTAACTTGTAAACCAAGAAAGTAGTTAGTTCTCCCATCATACTCATTTCATACTTACTTCGCATTAATTTGGCAAACTTTTTGCAAAGTTTCTCATCTGTAGAGTCAAAAATAATATCATCTACATAAATTTGAACAAGTATACTAGAGCCATTAACATTTCTTAAAAATAAAGTTTTATCTACAGTACCTCTTGTGAAGTGATTTTCCAAAAGGAACTTTGATAAAGTGTCATATCAGGCTCTAGGTGCTTGCTTCAATCCATAAAGTGCTTTCAAAAGATAATAGATATGTTCTGGAAAATTTGGATCTTCAAAGCCAGGAGGTTGACAGACATAGACTTCTTCCTCCAAATCTCCATTCAGAAAGGCACTTTTGACATCCATTTGATAGACCTTGAAATTGGCATGGGCTGCATAGGCTAAAAAGATTCTGATGGCTTCAAGTCTTGCAACAGGAGCAAATGTTTCATCAAAATCTATTCCTTCTTGCTGACAATAGCCCTTAGCAACCAATCTGGCTTTGTTCCTGACTACTATGCCATTTTTATCCATCTTGTTTCTGAATACCCATTTGGTATCTATTGGATTCTTTCCTTTAGGCTTGGGTACCAGCTTCCATACATTATTCCTTTCAAATTGGTTTAGCTCCTCCTGTATAGCTAAAATCCAATTAGGATCCAACAAAGCTTCTTCTACCTTCTTTGGTTCTTCCTTGGAAAGAAAGCTGCTGTATAGACATTCTTCCCGAGTTGCTCTTCTTGTTTGAACTCTAGAAGAAACATCACCAATGATAAGCTCAAAAGGGTGCTTTTGTCCATTTCCTTTGTTGAAGTAGATTAGATCTAGATGAAGAAACCTCATTGTTGTCTTGATGTGTGATTGAGTTTTGATTGTTAGAAACTGCCCCTGAGTTTGTGGATCTTTGATTTGAGAAAGGGGAGCTTTCTATAGGTGATCTATCTTGACTTCCTGATCCTTTTGATAACCCGACGGATGGTGAATTTTGAGTACCGAGGATGAAGCTGGTTGTCTCCCGACGGATAATGCAGATTGCCTTCCGACGGATGAAGCATTGTGCAACTCGATAGATGTTGAGTTTTGTGCTTCATTGGTAGTAGATTTATCTGCATTATCCTTAGACACTTTTTCTTGATCACTTTCATCATCACTGTCCTCACTAACCATCTCCACATTGTCGAATTTGAGGCTCTCATGAAAATATCCATCTTTCAGTCCTTCAATCTTTTTATCATCAAACACAACATGTATTGATTCCACAACAATGTTGGTTCTTAGATTGTAGACTCTATATGCTTTACCAACAACATATCCAACAAAAATTCCTTCATCTACTTTAGCATCAAACTTCCCATTTTGATCAGTTTGATTTCTCATAATATAGCATTTACAGCCAAAGACATGAAGAAAATTTAAAGTTGGCTTCTTGTTCTTGAACAATTGATAGGGAGTCATGCATCTTGCTTGATTAACCAGAGAAATATTCTGAGTGTAGCATGCAGTATTTACACTTCAGCCCAAAAATATGTTGGCAGTTTAGATTCTTCAAGCATTGTCCTTGCAGCTTCAATAAGTGATCTGTTCTTCCTTTCCACTACTCCATTCTGTTGTGGAGTCCTTGCTGCTGAAAACTCATGCAGAATCCCATTTTCCTCACAAAATGCTCTCATGACAGAATTCTTGAACTCAGTCCATTGTCACTCCTGATTCTTCTAACCTTAAAATCATGATGATTATTGACTTGCCTTATGTGATTGATGATGATTTCACTAGCCTCATCTTTAGACTTTAGGAAATATGTCCAAGAGAACTTTGAGAAATCATCTACAATTACTAGGCAAAATCATTTCCTTGAGATGGACAATACATTGATTGGTCCAAACAAATCCATGTGAAGCAGTTGCAAAGGCTCTTCAATTGTTGAATCAAGTTTCTTCCTGAATGATGCTTTAATCTGCTTCCCTTTTTGGCAGGCATCACACAGTCCATCCTTAGAAAACTCCACTAGAGGAATGCCTCTAACCAGTTCTTTCTTTACTAGCTCATTCATGGTCTTGAAGTTTAAATGGGATAGCTTCTTGTGCCATTACCAACTTTCATCCTTACTTGCTTTACTGAGAAGACAAGTTACAGATTCTGCATTAGATGAGTTGAAATCAGCTAGGTACACATTTTCTTTTCTCACACCAGTAAGAACCACTTTGTTGCTTCTTTTATTAGTCACAACACATGCTTCTGAGTTGAAGGTTACTGAGTTGCCTTTATCACAAAGCTGGTTGATACTCAACAAGTTATGTTTGAGACCATCCACTAAGGCAACCTCTTCAATGATGACATTGTCCTTTGAAATCTCCAAAAGTAATACTTGGGCCAGCTCTCTCCTTAAACTCTGTGAGCAGGGTAGAATTACCAGTCATGTGTCTTGAACAACCACTATCCAAGTATCAAAGATTCTTTCTATTTCCCTGCACACATCAAAATCAAATCAAGTTGATTTTGGTACCAAAGTTTCCTTGGGTCCTGCCTTGTAAGCTTTCTTTTTCTATTTCTTAGGCTTTATCTCATTTGACTTCGGGATATCAGATTCATCCTTGGTCATTTGAGTTTGACATTTGAAACCATTCATTACAACAGAATTATCATGCATATTATTATTAACAGGGAATGGCATGCTATTAGTAAACATGTTATTCCAGTATGGCATGCTAAATGGCATTTGTGACATACTAAATGCAGCATAATAAGGATTAGGTGCAAATGGCATGTTAGCAAACTGAGCATTCATATTCTGTGCAAACATAGCATTCATAGGCATGGGAGGCATGGCATTCATGTTAGGAAATTGAGGTTACACAGACATGGAAGTAGGCATGGCAGATTTACAGTTAACAGACAAATGATTTACACTACTGTTAGGAATATATGTATTAGTTTGATGATAAGTTAAACAAAACACTTAAGTAGAAATTTAGTGTTTGTAGCCTTAACGGATAAGACCATTCTGGCTATCAGTTGATGGAGTAGCTTTACTTAGAAATAAGTTTAGTATTGTAGCACATTTCAGTTTCTGTATTTAAGTTATAATTCTTAGATGATTGTGGGAAATTATAAGTCATGTTGACTACTAGTGGATATGCAAATAGGAGGGCTAATTGTAAATATTTCATGCCTTGTAATTTTGTATAAGTGAAGTAGTATCAACTGATAAATTAAAGGCCTTCAACGGATGAGAAACAAAGCTTCAACGGATGTCTCTAAAGCTTCAACGGATAACATCCATCAACGGATGAGTGCATCAACGGATAAAGCTTCAACTGCTAATGCATCAACGGATAAAGCCATCAACGGATAAAAGCTTCAACGGATGCTCAGTTCAATAGCAGATGACAGTGACAATTCATAAGCTGACAGAGGCACATGGGTTGACAGAGACAATTGGAATGTGGTAGCCTCTTGGAGGAATCAAGAAAATGCAGCATTTCCATTCTAGTGCAAACAATGAAGTATTCAAAGATTCACAGATTATCCTAGATCGTATTGGATAGAGAAATGAAGAAGAAACATGTGAAGAATCTTTTTAATTGTATTTGTACTTTTGTGTTCACTTGTAAACTTGGTGATATATAAACCAACAACTAGTAATTAGAAGGTGAATTTTCCAGAGCTGTTTAGAAAAACATAGAGAGAAAATCATCTAGTTTGTACTAGGACGCAGCTGTGATCAATTCTTTTGAATCACAGATTTTCTGAAATACACATCTCTGGTGGAACAACAAATCCACCAGAAAAGTTTTTAAAGCCTTTGTGTTCTTTACATTTGTGTTTTGAATATATATCTGTTTGCACCTGCCCAAAGCAATTCATACACAAATGTTCATCAAAACACTTAGCCTTTGAAACTGCTCAAAACTTGAAAAAGTTTTGAGATTTACATTCAACCCCCCTTCTGTAAATCTCAATGTTAGTTCCTTGGGAATAATAATTGGTATCAGAGCAAGCTCTTAACTTACAAAGAGTTTAAAGATCTATTCTACTAACATCATGAGTAAGAAGGATATTGGAGTAAAGAGTCCAATCCTGGAAAGAGATAATTATCATCACTGGAAAGTGAAGATGCATCTACATCTTCTCTCTCAAGATGAAAGCTACATCAACTGCATTGAAAATGGTCCTCACATCCCTCACAAGGTAGCCACAGCTGCAACTGCCATAGTTGTTATTGGACAGTCTATTCCCAAGCCAAAAACAGAATGGACTGATGAAGATATTGAAGAGGTTCACAAGGACAAGAAAGCCATGAACATTCTGTTTAATGGCCTAGATCAAGATATGTTTGATAATGTCATTAACAACCAAACTGCTAAGGAAATTTGGGATACTGTGCAACTTATCTGTGAAGGTACTGAACAAGTCAGAGAAAACAAAATGCAGCTTCTCATTCAACAGTATGAATACTTTCAGTTTGAAGAAGGAGAATCACTAAATGATACCTTCAATAGATTTCAGGAACTGTTAAATGGATTGAAGCTGTATGACAGAGTGTACCAAGTCAAGGATTCCAACTTAAAATTTCTGAGGTCTCTACCAAAGGAATGGAAGCCTATGACTGTTTCACTAAGGAATTCTCAAGATTATAAAGACTTCACACTTGAAAGATTATATGGAATATTGAAGACCTATGAACTTGAGATGGAGCAAGATGAGCTGTTGGAAAAGGGAAAGAGAAAAGGTAGATCAGTTGCACTTGTAGCTGACAATGAGAAGACTGAAGCCAGGAATGAAGAAAAGACAATGCCAAGTCTCAAAATTGGCACAAGCACATCAGAATCAAGCAAGGGAAATGAGCAAATAGCTGAGGTTGAAGATAGTTCCAGTCAAGATGACTCTGATGATGTTGATGAACATCTGGCTTTTCTGTCCAGGAGGTTTGCAAAGATGAAATTCAAGAAAAATGCTAAATTCACTAAGTCAAACAAGAACATGGTGGACAAATCTAAGTTCAAATGTTATAACTGTGGCATAAGTGGACACTTTGCAAATGAGTGCAGAAAGCCAACCTCTAATAAGAAGAAATTTGAGCAAGTGGATTACAAAAAGAAATATTTCGATTTGCTCAAACAAAAGGAAAGAGCTTTTCTGACTCAGGATGACTGGGCAGCGGATGGAGCCAATGAAGGTGATGATATGGAATATGTCAACCTAGCCCTGATGGCTAATTCTGATGAAAATGAAACTAGTTCATCAAGCAACCAGGTAATTACTACTGACCTCTCTCAGCTTTCTAAGATTGAATGCAATGAAGCTATAAATGATATGTCTAATGAATTATATCATTTGCGTGTTTCCCTTATATCACTAGCCAAAGAAAACACAAGAATTACAGAGAATAATTTGTTTTTAAGTGATAGGAATGTTGTGTTAGAGGGTAATGTAATTGAGCTTGAAAAGATTAAAATTAAACGCTTATCTGTTGAGAGTGAACTAGAAGAATCTGTTAAGAAAGTAGAAATTCTTTCTAAACAATTAGAACGTGAACAAGATGTGATCAAGGCCTGGAAAACATCTAGGGATCTTAGTGCTCAGATTGTCAATGTTCAGAGAATTGAATCACTCTGTGAGAATGCCTGGAAGAAAAACAAAAAGGAAGTAGAATTAATTGATGGATTGTCAACGGATGTGGAATCAACCGGATGATGAAAGTTATCCGTTGAAGGAAGAAAAGGAGCATCCGTTGAAGGGTCATCAATCAAAACAGGCAAGTGATTCTAAAAAGAACAATTTGAAAAATCTCAATAAGAAGTTTGGTTCAACTTCCAAGAACTTTGTCAAAGAAGAAGCTAGCACATCCAAAGATGTCAGTCAGGTGAATATAGGACACATGACTTTAGATCAGTTGAAAAATAGGCTTAAGATGGTTGAGGATAAAAAGGAAACTAAAAGGAAATCTAACAGAAATGGGAAGGTAGGGATTAACAAACACAACAATTACACACCTGATAAGTATGCTCCTAGAAAAAGTTGTGTGCATTGTAAAAGTGTTAATCATCTATCTGCTAACTGCAAGTCTGTTAAGAATGCTCCCATGCCTTTAACTCCTTCCATGCCTAACATGTCTATGTCACCTCTGCATGCTATGCCTGTTATGTCTCAACAGAATCCTCATGCACATTTTGCAAACATGCCATATGTTAATAATCCTTATTTTGCTGCATTCAGTATGCCTCAAATGCCATACAACATGCCTATTTGGAATAATATGTTTGCACAATCTATGCCTTATCAAATTCAACCAAATGTGCTAAATGATTCTATGACTAACTCTACACTTCAACCAACTACATCTGACACCAAGGTTGACCCAAAGTTACCTAAGTCAAAAGATGCAGGAGGTATGAAGTCTAGGAAAAAGACTAACAAGGCTGGACCCAAGGAAACTTGGGTACCAAAATCAACTTGATTTGATTTTGTTGTGTGCAGGGAAAAAGAAGGAATCTATGGTACTTGGACAATGGTTGTTCAAGGCATATGACAGGAGATTTCACCCTGCTCACAGAGTTCAAGGAGAGAGCTGGCCCTAGCATAACCTTTGGAGATGACAACAAAGGGTTCACTATGGGATATGGCTTGATCTCAAAAGAAAATGTTATCATTGATGAAGTTGCATTAGTTGATGGTCTCAAACACAATCTATTGAGCATCAGTCAACTATGTGACAGAGGGAATACTGTTTCCTTCAATTCTGAAGCCTGTGTTGTCACAAGTAAGAATGACAACAAAGTGGTTCTAACTGGAGTTAGAAAAGGGAATGTGTACTTGGCTGACTTCAACTCTACAGATGCAGAATCAATTACTTGTCTTTTCAGCAAAGTAAGTCCAGATGAAAGTTGGCTATGGCACAAGAAGCTGTCCCATTTGAATTTCAAGACAATGAATGATCTAGTCAAAAAGGACTTAGTTAGAGGAATGCCTCTAGTGGAATTCTCAAGGGATGGACTGTGTGATGCTTGTCAGAAAGGAAATAAAAAGAGAGCATCATTCAGTAAGAAGCTTGAATCAGCAATTGATGAACCATTACAACTGCTACACATGGATCTTTTTGGACCAGTCAATGTATTGTCAATTTCAAGGAAAAGATATTTCCTAGTGATTGTAGATGACTTCTCAATGTTTTCATGGACCTACTTTCTTGGATCAAAGGATGAAGCTAGTGAAATCATTATCAATCACATCAAGCAAGTCAACAATCATCCAAATTTCAAAGTAAGGAATATCAGGAGTGACAATGGAACTGAGTTCGGGAATTCTACCATGAGGTTGTTCTGTGAAGAAAATGGGATCATGCATGAGTTCTCAGCTCCAAGGACTCCACAACAAAATGGTGTGGTGGAAAGGAAGAACATATCACTAATTGTAGCTGCAAGAACAATGCTTGAAGAGTCAAAACTCTCAATATATTTTTGGGCTGAGGCTGTTAACTGTGCATATTACACTCAGAATATTTCTCTAATCAATCAGGAAAAAAGCATGACTCCCTATCAATTGTTCAAGAGAAGAAAACCAACTTTAAACTTTCTTCATGTCTTTGGTTGCAAATGCTACATTCTAAGGAATCAACATGATCACAAAGGGAAGTTTGATGCAAAGGATGATGAAGGAATATTTGTTCGTTATTTTGCTGGAAAATCATATAGGGTCTACAATCTAAGAACCAACATTGTTATGGAATCTGTGCATGTTGTGTTTGATGATAAAAAGATTGATGGACTAACAGATGAGGGACATCATGAAGGACTCAAATTTGACAACATTGAGATATATTGTGATGATAGTGAAGATGAGAATGATGGAGAAGGCACCTCGAAAAGAATTCAAAATCTGCCTTTGGATAATGCACAAAATGCTGCATCAGTTGAAAGTTATAATTCAGCATCCGTTGATAGAAGTAATACAGCATCCGTTGAAAGACAAAGTTCATCATCCATTGAAGTACATAATGAAGCATCCATTGATCATAGTCTATCAACGGATAATCAATGCACTTCATCAGTTGATAGAACTCCCAGTTCCTTTCAAAGGATCAGTAACTCAGGGGGAGTTTCAACCAATCAACACTCTATCTCACATCATGATAATACTGAGGCAACCTCATCTAGATCTAATCTACCACCTCAAAGGAAATGGACCAAGAATCATCCTTTTGAATTGATCATTGGTGATGCAACATCTAAGGTGCAGACTAGAAGGGCTACTCAAGATGAATGTCTATACAGTAGTTTTCTATCACAGGATGAACCTAAAGAGTGGAAGAAGCTCTATTGGATTCAGATTGGATTTTAGCAATGCAAGAGGAGCTAAACCAATTTGAGAGGAACAAGGTATGGAAGCTGGTACCCAAGCCAAAGAACAAGAGCTCTATTGACACAAAATGGGTATTCAGGAACAAGATGGATGAAAATGGCATTGTCATAAGGAATAAAGCCAGATTGGTTGCCAAGGGCTATTCTCAACAAGAGGGAATATATTTTGATGAGACATTTGCTCCAGTTGCAAGACTTGAAGCCATCAGAATCTTTCTAGCCTATGCAGCCCATGCCAATTTCAAAGTCTATCAAATGGATGTCAAGAGTGCTTTTCTAAATGGAGAATTGGAGGAAGAAGTTTATGTATGCCAACCTCCAGGATTTGAAGATCCAAATTTTCCAGACTATGTGTATTATCTGTTGAAAGCACTCTATGGACTAAAGCAAGCACCTAGAGCCTGGTATGAGACTTTGTCAAAATTTCTTCTAGATAATTACTTCACAAGAGGTACTGTTAACAAAACTCTTTTCTTTAGAAATGTTAATGGCTCTACAATACTTCTTCAAATCTATGTAGATGATATTATATTTGGTTCTACAAATGATAAGCTTTGTAAAAAGTTTGCTAAGTTAATGCAAAGTAAATATGAAATGAGCATGATAGGAGAGCTAACTTATTTTCTTGGTTTACAAGCTAAACAAGTTAGTGGTGGAATTTTCATTAGTCAAACTAAATATATTTATGATCTTTTAAAGAAGTTTGACTTAATGGATTGTTCATCTGCAAAAACTCCCATGGCCACTACCACCAAGCTTGAATTAAACAAGACTGAAAAGTCTGTGGACATTACAAGTTATAGAGGCATGGTTGGCTCACTTCTAAATTTAACTGCTAGTAGACCTGATATAATGTTTTCTACATGTCTCTGTGCTAGATTTCAAGTTGACCCTAAAGAATCTCACTTACTGGCTATTAAAAGAATTTTCAGATATCTCAAAGGGACACCAAATCTAGGAATTTGGTACCCTAGAGAGTCTGGTTTTGATCTAATTGGCTACTCAGATGCAGATTATGCAGGTTGAAAATAGACAGGAAAAGTACAACTGGCACCTGTCAATTTCTAGGGAATAAGCTTGTGTCATGGTTCAGCAAGAAGCAAAATTCTGTTTCTACATCAACAGCTGAAGCTGAGTACATTGCTGCTGGTAGTTGCTGTGCACAGATATTGTGGATAAGGAATCAACCATTTGACTATGGGCTAACTGTTGACAAAATTCCTATATTCTGTGACAACACAAGTGCCATTGCCATTACTGAAAATCCAGTGCAGCACTCAAGAACCAAGCACATTGACATCAAGTACCACTTCATAAGGGAACATGTGATGAATGGTACAATGGAACTTCATTTTGTTCCAAGTGAAAAGCAGATTGCAGACATATTTACCAAGCCACTTGATGAATCAACATTCACAAGATTAGTAAGTGAGCTAGGTATGCTTAATTATTCATAAATTCATGTCCTTTGAAACCATCCACTAAGGCAACCTCTTCAATGACGACATTGTCCTTTAAAATCAAGCCATATCCCACAGTATAACCCTTGCTGTCATCTCCAAAAGTAATACTTGGGCCAACTCTCTCCTTAAACTCTGTGAGCAGGGTAGAATTACCAGTCATGTGTCTTGAACAACCACTATCCAAGTACCAAATATTCTTTCTGTTTCCCTGCACACATCAAAATCAAATCAAGTTGATTTTGGTACCCAAGTTTCCTTGGGTCCTGCCTTGTTAGCTTTCTTTTTCTATTTCTTAGGCTTTATCTCATTTGACTTCGGGATATCAGGTTCATCCTTGGTCATATGAGTTTGACCTTTGAAACCATTCATTACAACAGAATTATCATGCATATTATTATTAACAGGAAATGGCATGCTATTAGTAAACATGTTATTCCAGTATGGCATGTTAAATGGAATTTGTGGCATACTAAATGCAGCATAATAAGGATTAGGTGCAAATGGAATGTTAGCAAACTGAGCATTCATATTCTGTGCAGACATAGCATTCATAGGCATGGGAGGCATGGCATTCATGTTAGGAAATTGAGGTTGCACAGACATGGAAGTAGGCATGGCAGATTTACAGTTAACAGACAAATGATTTACACTACTGTTAGGAATATATGTATTAGTTTGATGATAAGTTAAACAAAACACTTAAGTAGAAATTTAGTGTTTGTAGCCTCAACGGATAAGACCATTCTGGCTATCAGTTGATGGAGTAGCTTTACTTAGAAATAAGTTTAGTATTGTAGCACATTTCAGTTTCTGTATTTAAGTTATAATTCTTAGATGATTGTGGGAAATTATAAGTCATGTTGACTACTAGTGGATATGAAAATAGGAGGGCTAATTGTAAATATTTCATGCCTTGTAATTTTGTATAAGTGAAGTAGTATCAACTGATAAATTAAAGGCCTTCAACGGATGAGAAACAAAGCTTCAACGGATGTCTCTAAAGCTTCAACGGATAACATCCATCAACGGATGAGTGCATCAATGGATAAAGCTTCAACTGCTAATACATCAACGGATAAAGCCATCAACAGATGAAAGCTTCAACGGATGCTCAGTTCAATAGCAGTTGACAGTGACAATTCATAAGCTGACAGAGGCACATGGGTTGATAGAGATAATTGGAATGTGGTAGCCTCTTGGAGGAATCAAGAAAATGCAGCATTTCCATTCTGGTGCAAACAAGGAAGTATTCAAAGATTCACAGATTATACTAGATCGCATTGGATAGAGAAATGAAGAAGAAACATGTGAAGAATCTTTTTAATTGTATTTGTACTTTTGTCTTCACTTGTAAACTTGGTGATATATAAACCAACAGCTAGTAATTAGATGGGGAATTTTCCAGAGCTGTTTAGAAAAATATAGAGAGAAAATCATCTAGTTTGTACTAGGACACAGCTGTGATCAATTCTTTTGAATCATAGATTTTCTGAAATACACATCTTTGGTGGAACAACAAATCCACAAGAAAAGTTTTTAAAGCCTTTGTGTTCTTTGCATTTGTGTTTTGAATATATATCTGTCTGCACCTGCCCAAAGCAATTCACACACAAATGTTCATCAAAACACTTAGCCTTTGAAACTGCTCAAAACTTGAAAAAGTTTTGAGATTTATATTCAACCCCCCTTCTGTAAATCTTATTGTTAGTTCCTTGGGAATAACAATTGGTATCTGAGCAAGCTTTTAACTTAAGAAGAGTTTAAAGATCTATTCTACTAACATCATGAGTAAGAAGGATATTGTGTAAAGATTTCAATCCTGGAAAGAGATAATTATCATTGTAATAACCCCAATTTTTGGAATTTTTTTTTTGAAACCCTTATGAATAGTGATTTTGCAGATTATGCTGAATAAGAAAACTTTTTATGCCACACTATGTAGGGGTTCTGTTATTGATATTCTGAGATTTTATTAGTACTCTATATGGTATATAAGTGTATGTAAAGATCGTCAGAATCCAATTCCGAACACTTTGATTTTTCCTGGAAATCCACCAGATACAGAAATAAGTGAGTATAAGGTAACATGATAAATAGGATTTAAATTCAAGGATTTTAAGAGGGGATCATAAAAAGGAATATAAAATATTGAGGAAGGTTTAGGGGAACCCAAGTGATAAGATCCCGGATATGATCCCTCAAACGATAAACGAGAACGAAAGTTAAGCGAACTGTATAACAGATAAGCGGTCATTAGCCAAGTAATTAGGGGTTAATCAAAGAGGTTAGTGGATGATGATGTCATCACACCAAGAAGAAGAAGACAAGTGTAACAAGATAACCTAAGTTTGATGACCTAAGCATGACAAGTGGGAAGGATTGGTTGGTTGATTGTGAGCCACACATTTTTCACCATGGTAAAAATTTAATTTATTTCCAAGACAAAAGGAAGCAACCAACCAACAAATATCATAACACAAATACAAATTGAAAGTTGACTTTCCCATTTCAAGAAGAAAGCTCTCGGCTACAACAAACCCAGTACCTTCAAACTGTCATATCTCCTTCAATGCTCACTCAAATGTTGTGTTCAATAGCTCGTTGGAAAGGTATTGAGATGGCCTACAATTCTTGTTCACAAGTCCCGTCCAAATAAGCAAGGTAAGACCCTCATATTTACAGTTCTTTCAATCGGACTTTTAGAAACTTTAAAGCCTAACTTTGTGTTCTTGATTTTTTTGGAAAGATCAAGCTTGTAGGAGGCTCCATAAGTCTTCCTAGTAACTTTCCACCCTCCAAGAAAGGTATAAATCTTCACACCCTTTAGTAATAAGTTTGAATGTTGAAGTTTGGAGATGGTTTGGATGGATGAGTAGTATTTTGAATGATAAGCATGATTCGAGCTTAATTGTTAAGTAGTTTAGTTGAATTTGGAGATATTATAATATATGATTGGATTGAGATCCTTGAGCTTATTATGACTGAAATCAGTAGCATTGATGTGTATCTTGAGTTGTTGTTGATTGGTAGTTGGATTGATATGATTTGGAATGGTAAAATTTGGGAAATCGCGTAAACATAGCCGTCGTAATGTCCGATTTACTTTAGACTGTTTTTTCTCTTAACATCAGGACTCGAGAACTCCATGTTAGGTTTTGACCATTGCCATGATTAGATAGTTCATGTTATTAGCTTCGTTTTGATATGTGGTTTGTTTGAATCCGATGTACGGTTTAGGAGAAACGACCATTTTAAGTAACGGCGTTTCGTGACCGAACCATTACCCCTCGCCTTACTTTGAAACTTTGGTTAAGGCCCTTAAATGACTAATTGGAATATGAAACAATTATGTAAAGTGGATTAGGCAGTTTGTAAGGTACTCGCGAAAGAATCGCCTTAAAACCCTTAATGGTTAATTTATTAAAAATGGTGGAGCCGAGGATACTCGAGAGACTTAAGTGAATCGTTAAGCGCGAAAGCGAACGTTAGGACTCTAAATGGTTAAAGTCTAGTTTCTTAAGCGACCGGGGTTTAATTCTGACTTATGTTGTTGTTCATAGGTTATCGGACCCACTCTAAGCTTAAGTCCATCCGGGAGCACTCAGGCAAGTTTTCTACCCGTTATACTGTTGTTGTGATGTAAATATGTGTATATGCATTATCTTGTGATAAGTGCATGATTGTTATTAGCAAATTTTGCGATATATTGGAGCATGCTGATATGGTATATATGCATGTATGTTTCGTAATCTGGTTATCTATCTGTTGATTTCAATGCTTATAATTACATAATACCTATGCTAGAGATAAGCAGTAGTTGCGTATACCCTTAGTATAGGGGACCCAAAGGTGAACATATTTCTAAACCGGGAGTTGATGTTCCCGAGTATATTATATATATATTTATATATATATGGATATAGTTTTCAAAATTATTGATCGAATAAGGTTTATTCGATAACTTTATTTTATTTAATGAATATTATTTGAATATTTATTCGAGGACTTACGACTCTGTTTATTCTATTTAATGATTATTAATTGGACATTCATTTGAGGATGTATGACTCCGTTTATTTTATTTAATGAATATTATTTATAATATTCATTCGAGGTATTATGACTCCGCTTATTATTTAATAATATTCTTTATTTTATTAAAGAATAATGTTTCGATAATCAAACTTATTTTCGATTATTCAAATAAAGATAGTACTTTCATATAAGTATATCTTTGGTTATTTAATATCCATTTCAAGTATGAGTTTTAAAACTTTTACTTCGATTATTTTTATAAGGATTATCTTTATGAGAATATTATTTAAATAATAATATTAAGATATTTCTAATATATCGGGACTGATTTATTTTAATAAATCAGCAGTACTCCAAACATTCTTAAAAATATTTTCGAGTCTTCAAAATGATTTCTAAAAGTTAGGGCAGATCCCAAAACTCATTCTTTTATATTTAAGATCCTCCTTTCAAAGGGGATTTAAATACTCGCTCAAAACCTGGGGGATCCGGCTCTGTGGTATATTTTCCATTCGCAACGTGGTTGCTGTTTTGAGAAAACAATTTGATTACTTGCCCAACGTTCGGGAAGTAAGTCCATCTAATTGAGTCGGCATAAGCGACAGGCCGGGGTACGGTCTATCAAAGTGTAAGTGGCTGGGTGGCAGTCCATCAACGCGTAAGAGGCTGGGTGGTGGTCCAACACAAGGTCCTTATGTGGCCAGGGTGATGACCGGTGGGGGATTCATCCATCTACTAGTAGAAAAGGTTACTTATTGGTATCTTTGCCTGATCAGCAAGATATCAGGTTTATGCCAAAAATTTCTTTTCTTTCCAAATTTATTGGATATTGCAACTCTGTTCATACTTTACGTGACAGAGGTTTTTAGGAAACGTATGGGAGATATATATGAATATATATATATCGGGACTTAATGAAGTATCTCGTAACTTCATTTCATTCAATAATATTTCAAAGATTGAATCTATTCAAGTCTTATCTTGTAGTCTCATCTGTGTGATGAACTTTTGAAACTGATTATAACTTGAACGGTGGTAGTTCAAGTAGTATTCGGATATAAGTATATTGGAGTATCTTGTAACTTCATCTTTTAAACTTATATCTAGTAAATGATTACCTTGTGCATGTCAAAGATTTTCGGAAAAATGTTGAGACAAGGTTAGATATATGAGATCACCTTGCAACGATATTTTATACAGTTATAAATGGGAACTCTGTGTATATTATACATGTCAGAGGATTTCAAAGATTGTGAAAAGTATATATACATATATACTGAATATTTTGTGACTTGGTCGTGGTAAGATATCAAACTTGGTTCATTTCTTCTTGACCAAGACTTTCATGAGTACTATGAAAATGCTCATATATTGTAAATCATTATACATATTATTTTGGTGGGCTTGCTGCTCACCCATGCTTTCTTCTTTCATCACACAACATCAGATAGACAAGATGAACAGGACCAAGCTTCCAATTCGCAAGCGGTTAGAAAATGTTCCGCCATTTTCTGGAAGCGTTGATGCCGCCGTAGCTGAGGTAGGAGCTACCAATAGGCTAGGTTTTCTACTATTGATGAACCAGATTTATGTATATTTATGAATTGTAATAATGGCAAAGAAATGTAAATTTATTCAGAAACCCTTTTAAGGTGTAAGGGCATATAATTTTGGAATAAAATGACTCGTATTACTTTTGGATATTCATCTCTGAGACTATAACTTGTGGTGTGTGTGTTTATTGTGGGGTCACAGTACAGAGTAGTTGATTGTTTATTAAGATTGGGTGTTATTAAGGGAAATGGAACTCGTGACAACCCGGATCCCCGACCCCGGATTTGGGGGTGTTATAGAAGTGGTATCAGAGCTAAGCGTTATAAACCTCAGAGATGATGCGACGTTAAAATAATAAGTTCACTAAGATATTAAGAACTCTTGCCAAGTTCATAGTCGGACTACCTAACGTAGTACTGAGAGTTAAAACCCTTATGGGAACCCTTATAAATATCGTGATAGAAGCGTAGTTCGTTATCGTATATGGTAGCGGGACTCCGAACCCTGAGGTTGAGGAGCAACAACGCGATGATCTTTTATTACTAATTGGAGATCGGATTGTGGATCCGATAGAGCTTCCTAACGCAGGACTAGATGATGTTCATATTGAGGATGTAACGGTTGAGGATGTTATCCTAGAAGGGATTGTTGGTGAGGAGGATCCTGTGGAGGATCCTGACAAGAATAAATAAATGACCATTGAGGAATTGATGACAATGGTTAGGGAAACTACCAGAGGTAGGATTGGCCGGTCACTACCAGAGGTTCGTTCAAGTTTGTAAAGATAGTAGCCCCTTTAACGCGGCTTACTCATAAGACTGAGAAGTTCAAATGGACAGAGAAATGCGAGAACAGCCTTTAAGAACTGAAGCAAAGATTGGTGACGGCCCCTATGATGGCATTTCCGGATTGAAAAGAAGATTTTGTGATCTGTAGTGACGCTTCGCATAAGGAATTAAGGTGCTTCTTATACAGCACATCAAGGTAATCGCGTACGCATCAAGACATCTAAGGGAATATAAAATTCGATATCCCCACCCATGAGCTTGGGCTCGTGGCAATAGTTTTGCCCTAAAGATTGGAGGCACTACTTGTATGGAGAGAAGTGGGAGATTTACACAAGCCATAAGTGCTCTAGTACATTTTCACGCAGGAAGAGCTCAATATGTGCCAGAGGAGGTGATTAGAGCTAATCAAGGATTACGATTATGAGATTCTTTATCATCCAGGGAAAGCCAAAATGGTGACTAATGCCCTTAGTGTAAAGGAGAGACTCAAGATGATAATGTCTTTGGGAAAGTTGATAAGAGATTTTGAGAAAATGGAAATAGATATGAAGGTAATCGGAGCCGGTACCGAAAAGCTGTTTGAGATTGCAATACAGCTCGAATTATTAGAAAAGAACATATTATGCCAGAAAAAGTGATGAATGAAGGCAGAGAGCCAACAAATAGATAAGAGATTAATACCGAGAAAGATGATAAGGGAATAATGAGATATTCCTACAGAATTTGGGTTCCAAATGTTCAAGAGCTTAAAGATGAAATCTTAGAAGAAAGCTAGTTTGAGGAATGATAAGGGAGTTGGGTATGAGGAAACCCTAAAGACTCGTAGCAATAGAAATAGAAAAGTATGTAATTGTCAAGATGAGGGTGATTCACCATGAGTTAAAGTTGATGATTGAAGGAATAAAAGATACATATATTTTATCCCCTGTAAGTTGGGAGGATTTGAGGAAACCTTGAGATAGTTCGAATGATAAATATTGAGACGCGGATAGACTGAGGAGACAAGGAAGTAAGAAATTAGGAAAATTGGATGAAGGAAGTGACCTTCAAGAATGTGAAGTGTAAGACCGGTGGCTTGATACCCAGGAAGGGAGACGCCAGGTATGAGAGATATCACCACATTGAGATGACTGTTGAGATAAAAAAAAAAAAGAAAATGAGGATTTATTAAGAAGATGTTCACGTTGAACACGACCAATATCTTCCAGAACATCCATGTTATCATTACCAAATTAGGAAAGAAAAGCGGATAATCGTTGTTATCTTTTGGAGGCCATTTTGATTGACCTCATTTTGAATACAGATGTTATTGTGAAATTAGGCATATACTATCGAGGTGGGAATGATTGAATAAGACACCCTTATCAGGGATATATGACTTGATTATCCATGGAAGGATGCATGTACCTTTTTAAAGGTGGAATTAAGGATAGAACATCGGTAACTTAAAATGAATCCTAGGGGAATGCATAAAGGTTGGCATTTCACCCTTAATAGGGATAGTATGAGTTTTGACAGTATGAATTGAAAAGGATTAAGGTAATAACAACCTTTAAGAATCAGTGGAGAATTTTTTTTCAGAAGTATATAAACAATGATTCTGGTATTAATAAATGGTATCTTGATATGCTCTGTATCTAGGGAATACAGGAGGAACGATTCAAGGATAACCTTAGAGGTTTTACAAGGAGAAAGGTAATATTCAAAATTCTCAAGAATAGAAATATTGATAAAGGAAATATGACGTCATTATAATGATGCCAAGTGGGGCACGTGTTAAACCACGAGAAAGTATGGATCGAACCAGTAAAGGTCGAAATTGTTCAGGGCAATTATGGCCTAAGATAAAAGATGTTCTAAGTATGATTGAGAGTCAGTCGTGACAGTGATTAACCTCTAAAGACTGAGGCAATAACTTATGGAAAAGTGGTGATATTTTTTTTTACTCATCAGATTTTAAGGAAAACATCTTCACAAAGGCAGTGATTGAAATAAGGTAGAAAATTTATTTGGAGGTGGTTAAAATGACATTGACTGTAAGGAAATTTTACCATCAGGAAAGGCCAAAGAGGTGGCCGACACTTTAAATGTAAGAGGATAATTATAGGCGCTCGTGCGAGAGGAATACAGTGATGATGGTTGAAGCTGGGAAGGTTGTATTACGGTTCGGAAGATTGACATTCCTTCTGATGACTGTGCAATACTCAACCGTAATAGTAGTTGGGTAAAGGTTTAATTCGTGTAATCGCCATTAGCGGGCTATCTATCTTAGAAGGTCCTATCTTGAGAATAAGCCAGGACCATATTTCAAAAAGGACCAAACAAATCTTTGAGTTAAGTCTTCTATTGAAGGCATATGATTAAGAATGGTATTAACCTGCTATCGGTGCTTTGATTGAAACTCTTCTGCAATTTTATATGCTTCATGTCATAAAAGTACGTCAGAATTTGGAGTGTTCTTCATGAATTATGAATGGTGATTATGTTAACTCCTTAGAAGAATTTGATACGATATGTATGGACTCCGTATGGTTAGCTATTAAGACTTCATGGAAAACGAATGACGACAGTAGGTCAGTGGGGGACCATAGTAATGCAGCAATGATTCTGCGAGTAATGAGCGGATTACAACCGTGAGAGTTGTATTGGAATAGATGTTGAGATTGAGTACCACTAATCGGATCGTGGTGGTGTATAAGTTACCATTGAATAGACTAATTAAGTAGATTATTTACCTATTGAATATTTATTCCTCCTTATCAATAGAGGTTCGTATGACTATACGAGAAAGGTTGTGATGCAAGCATAGAATTCTAGTAACGATGATATCTAGAATGAAATCCCAGATTCGATTTTCGATGTCGAGGGAGCTTCAAAGGTGATTGTGTATAAGCTCGAGGTAGAGCATGGGTCCATAGAATGATGGACGGAATAGCAAAAATATTTAGGCACGTGAAATACGATGCTATAATACTTGATGTCGATATAAATACGTTTATATTTTGTTCTCCTATGACAAACCTCTATAGTTCAGAGGTAGATTCCAAGCCAGATATTTTGTGGCAGTATTCTTTTCATATACAATTCTCTTCAAATCGTTCTTTTCTCTCCTTTTCATTTTGTATAAGCTGAGAAGAACAACCCTTCCAGAAGGGGAGGTATTGCCGAATGACTATCTAACTGTGTGATAGAAGCCTAGTAGGATACCACATGTTTTTTAATTGCTTGTCAAGTACTAAAGGCTGGCCACCTTCTGTACTAACTATACAATAAAACAAGTGTTCATGATCATAGTGATCTCTCAATAAATTCTTTTACTTCTATACGAAGGATCGAGCTTTCAAAGATGGAAGCCGCTAGGAATGAAGTAGTATCAGTGCAAGAATATTCCGATTCTAACGCATTCGTGATACTAAGGTTGACGCGTTTATTTAAAGGTTATAGAATGCTAGCGAGCAAAAGTGTAACCAGTATGATATTAGGTACGGAAGATAGTAACAATTACGAACTAGAAAAGAATGGGTATTGAGAAGCAAAAGCTCTAATGCTAAAAGCTATAATGAGAGTCTGTGCAATAGACTTGACAGAAATTGGAATGATCACTTAACACGGATTAAGTTTTCTTACGATAATAGATCATATGTCATTATCGAGATGTCGCCTTATGAGATCCTTGAGGGAAGAAAATGTCAATCTCCCGTATGTTAGGATGAAGTTATAGAGCGCAAGATGCTCGGACCCGCAATAGTCCAAAGGACCAAGGATATAATAGATCTAATCAGAGGACGGTTGGTAGTAGCCCAAGATGGACATAAGAAGTATGTTGATTTGACACGAAAGGACAAAGAATAGGAAGTAGGGGACCTAGTGTTTTTTAAGGTATCCCTTTGGAAACCCTTGGAAAGGATTGATGAGATTCAGAAAGAAAGGAAAGCTAAATCCACAATTTGTCGGACCCTTGGATATACTAAAACATATTGGGAAGTTAGCATACGAGCTAGCCCTACCCCTGAACCTGTAGCAAGTTCATAACGTGTTCCACGTATCAATGATAAGGAAGTGTAATTCAGTTGCCAGATAAATAGGGGCATATGAGCGCATAGACATGCTACCAGGCGTAACCTATATTGAGCAACCAGGAAGGATTATAGATGGAAAGGGAACAAGTGCTTAGGAGCAGGGTAATCAAACTAGACCGAGTTTGGTGGTAGAACCACCATGTGGGAAAAATTGACTTGGGAGTTATAATGTGCAATGCTAGAAAAGTATCCCCAACGGTTTTCTATCTGATTCCGGGACGGAATCCTTTTAAGGAGGGAAGACTGTAATAACCCCAATTTTTGGAATTTTTTTTTTTTGAAACCCTTATGAATAGTGAATTTGCAGATTATTCTGAATAAGAAAACTTTTCATGCCACACTATGTAGGGGTTCTGTTATTGATATTCTGAGATTTTATTAGTACTCCATATGGTATATAAGTGTATGTAAAGATCGTCAGAATCCAATTCCGAACACTTTGATTTTTCCCGGAAATCCACCAGATACAGAAAGAAGTGAGTATAAGGTAGCATGATAAATAGGATTTAAATTCAAGGATTTTAAGAGGGGATCATAAAAAGGAATATAAAATATTGAGGAAGGTTTAGGGGAACCCAAGTGATAAGATCCCGGATATGATCCCTCAAACGATAAACGAGAACGAAAGTTAAGCGAACCGTATAACAGATAAGCGGTCATTAGCCAAGTAATTAGGGGTTAATCAAAGAGGTTAGTGGATGATAATGTCATCACACCAACAAGAAGAAGACAAGTGTAACAAGATGACCTAAGCTTGATGACCTAAGCATGACAAGTGGGAAGGATTGGTTGGTTGATTGTGAGCCACATATTTTTCACCATGGTAAAAATTTAATTTATTTCCAAGACAAAAGGAAGCAACCAACCAACAAATATCATAACACAAATACAAATTGAAAGTTGACTTTCCCATTTCAAGAAGAAAGCTCTCGGCTACAACAAACCCAGCAACTTCAAACTGTCATATCTCCTTCAATACTCACTCAAATGTTGTGTTCTATAGCTCGTTGGAAAGGTATTGAGATGACCTACAACTCTTGTTCACAAGTCTCATCCAAATAAGCATGGTAAGACCCTCATTTTTACAGTTCTTTCAATCAGACTTTTAGAAACTTTAAAGCCTAACTTTGTGTTCTTGATTTCTTTGGAAAGATCAAGCTTGTAGGAGGCTCCATAAGTCTTCCTAGTAACTTTCTACCCTCCAAGAAAGGTATAAATCTTCACACCCTTTAGTAATAAGTTTGAATGTTGAAGTTTGGAGATGGTTTGGATGGATGAGTAGTATTTTGAATGATAAGCATGATTCGAGCTTAATTGTTAAGTAGTTTAGTTGAATTTGGAGATGTTATAATATATGATTGGATTGAGATCCTTGAGCTTATTATGACTGAAATCAGTATCTTTGATGTGTATCTTGAGTTGTTTTTGATTGGTAGTTGGATTGATATGATTTGGAATGGTAAAAATTTGGGAAATCACGTAAACATAGCCGTCGTAATGTCCGATTTACTTTAGACTATTTTTGCTCTTAACATCAGGACCCGATAACTCCCTGTTAGGTTTTGACCATTGCCATTATTAGATAGTTCATGTTACGAGCTTCGTTTTGATATGTGGTTCGTTTGAATCCGATGTACGGTTTAGGAGAAACGACCGTTTTAAGTAACGGCGTTTTGCGACCGAACCATTACCCCTCGCCTTACTTTGAAACCTTGGTTAAGGCCCTTAAATGACTAATTGGAATATGAAACAATTATGTAAAGTGGATTAGGCATTTGGTAAGGTACTCGCAAAAGAATCGCCTTAAAACCCTTAATGGTTAATTTATTAAAAATGGTGGAGCCGAGGATACTCGAGCAATTTAAGTGAATCGTTAAGCGCGAAAGCGAACGTTAGGACTCTAAATGGTTAAAGTCTAGTTTCTTAAGCGACCGGGGTTTAATTCCGACTTATGTTGTTATTCATAGGTTATCAGACCCACTCTAATCTTAAGTCCATCCGGGAGCACTCAGACAAGTTTTCTACCCGTTATACTGTTGTTGTGATATAAATATATGTATATGCATTATCTTGTGATAAGTGCATGATTGTTATTAGCAAATTTTGCGATATATTGGAGCATGCTGATATGGTATATATGCATGTATGTTTCATAATCTGGTTATCTATCTGTTGATTTCAATGCTTATAATTGCATAATACCTATGCTAGAGATAAGCAGTAGTTGCGTATACCCTTAGTATAGGGGACCCAAAGGTGAACATATTTCTAAACCGGGAGTCGATATTCCCGAGTATATTATATTTATATATATTTATATATATAAGGATATAGTTTTCAAAACTATTGATCGAATAAGGTTTATTCGATAACTTTATTTTATTTAATGAATATTATTTGAATATTCATTCGAGGACTTATGACTCTGTTTATTCTATTTAATGATTATTAATTAGACATTCATTTGAGGATGTATGACTCCGTTTATTTTATTTAATGAATATTATTTATAATATTCATTCGAGGTATTATGACTCCGCTTATTATTTAATAATATTCTTTATTTTATTAAAGAATAATGTTTCGATAATCAAACTTATTTTCGATTATTCAAATAAAGATAGTACTTTCATATAAGTATATCTTTGGTTATTTAATATCCATTTCAAGTATGAGTTTTAAAACTTCTACTTCGATTATTTTTATAAGGATTATCTTTATGAGAATATTATTTAAATAATAATATTCAGATATTTCTAATATATCGGGACTGATTTATTTTAATAAATCAGCAGTACTCCAAACATTCTTAAAAATATTTTCGAGTCTTCAAAATAATTTCTAAAAGTTAGGGCGGATCCCAAAACTCATTCTTTTATATTTAAGATCCTCCTTTCAAAGGGGATTTAAATACTCGCTCAAAACCTGGGGGATCCGGCTCTGTGGTGTATTTTGCATTCGCAACGTGGTTGCTGTTTTGAGAAAACAATTTGATTACTTGCCCAACGTTTGGGAAGTAAGTCCATCTAATTGAGTCGGCATAAACGACAGGCCGGGGTACGGTCTATCAAAAAGTAAGTGGCTGGGTGGCAGTCCATCAACGCGTAAGAGGCCGGGTGGCGGTCCAGCACAAGGTCCTTATGTGGTCAGGGTGATGACCGGTGGGGGATTCATCCATCTACTAGTAGAAAAGGTTACTTATTGGTATCTTTGCCTGATCAGCAAGATATCAGGTTTATGCCAAAAATTTCTTTTCTTTCCAAATTTATTGGATATTGCAACTCTGTTCATACTTTACATGACAGAGGTTTTTAGGAAATGTATGGGAGATATATATGAATATATATATCGGGACTTAATGAAGTATCTCGTAACTTCATTTCATTCAATAATATTTCAAAGATTGAATCTATTCAAGTCTTATCTTGTAGTCTCATCTGTGTGATGAACTTTTGAAACTGATTATAACTTGAACGGTGGTAGTTCAAGTAGTATTCAGATATAAGTATATTGGAGTATCTTGTAACTTCATCTTTTAAACTTATATCTAGTAAATGATTATCTTGTGCATGTCAAAGATTTTCGGAAAAACGTTGAGACAAGGTTAGATATATGAGATCACCTTGCAACGATATTTTATACAGTTATAAACGGGAAATCTGTGTATATTATACATGTCAGAGGATTTCAAAGATTGTGAAAAGTATATATACATATATACAGAATATTTTGCGACTTGGTCGCGGTAAGATATCAAACTTGGTTCATTTCTTCTTGACCAAGACTTTCATGAGTACTATGAGAATGCTCATATATTGTAAATCATTATACATATTATTTTGGTGGGCTTGCTGCTCACCCATGCTTTCTTCTTTCATCACACAACATCAGATAGACAAGATGAACAGGACCAAGCTTCCAATTCGCAAGCGGTTAGAAAATGTTCCGCCGTTTTCTGGAAGCGTTGATGCCGCCGTAGCTGAGGTAGGAGCTACCAATAGGCTAGGTTTTCAACTATTGATGAACCAGATTTATGTATATTTATGAATTGTAATAGTGGCAAAGAAATGTAAATTTATTCAGAAACCCTTTTAAGGTGTAATGGCATATAATTTTGGAATAAAATGACTCGTAATACTTTTGGATATTCATCTCTGAGACTATAACTTGTGGTGTGTGTGTTTATTGTGGGGTCACAGTACAGAGTAGTTGATTGTTTATTAAGATTGGGTGTTATTAAGGGAAATGGAACTCGTGACAACCCGGATCCCCGACCCCGGATTTGGGGGTGTTACAGAAGTGGTATAAGAGCTAAGCGTTATAAACCTTAGAGATGATGCAACGTTAAAATAATAAGTTCAGTAAGATAATAAAAACTCTTGCCAAGTTCATAGTCGGACTACCTAACGAAGTACTGACAGTTAAAACCCTTATGGGAACCCTTATAAATATCGTGATAGAAGCGTAGTTCGTTATCGTATATGGTAGCGGGACTCCGAACCCTGAGGTTGAGGAGCAACAACGCGATGATGTTTTATTACTAATTGGTGATCGGATTGTGGATCCGATAGAGCTTCCTAATACAGGACCAGATGATGTTCATATTGAGGATGTAACGGTTGAGGATGTTATCCTAGAAGGGATTGTTGGTGAGGAGGATCCCGTGGAGGATCCTGACAAGAATAAATAAAGGACCATTGAGGAATTGATGACAATGGTTAGGGAAACTACCAGAGGTAGGATTGGCCGGTCACTACCAGAGGTTCGTTCCAGTTTGTAAAGATAGTAGCCCCTTTAACGCGGCTTACTCATAAGACTGAGAAGTTCGAATGGACAGAGAAATGCGAGAACAGCCTTTAAGAACTGAAGCAAAGATTGGTGACGGCCCCTATGATGGCATTGCCAGATGGAAAAGAAGATTTTGTGATCTATAGTGACGCTTCACATAAGGAATTAAGGTGCTTCTTATACAGCACAACAAGGTAATCGCGTACGCGTCAAGACATCTAAGGGAATATAAAATTCGATATCCCCACCCATGAGCTTGGGCTCGTGGCAATAGTTTTGCCCTAAAGATTGGAGGCACTACTTGTATGGAGAGTAGTGGGAGATTTACACAAGCCATAAGTGTTCTAGTACATTTTCATGCAGGAAGAGCTCAATATGCGCCAGAGGAGGTGATTAGAGCTAATCAAGGATTAGGATTATGAGATTCTTTATCATCCAGGGAAAGCTAAAATGGTGACTAATGCCCTTAGTGTAAAGGAGAGACTCAAGATGATAATGTCTTTGGGAAAGTTGATCAGAGATTTTGAGAAAATGGAAATAGATATGAAGGTAATCGGAGCCGGTACCGAAAAACTGTTTGAGATTGCAATACAGCTCGAATTATTGGAAAAGAACATATTATGCCAGAAAAAGTGATGAATGAAGGCAGAAAGCCAACAAATAGATAAGAGATTAATACCGAGAAAGATGATAAGGGAATAATGAGGTATTCCTACAGAATTTGGGTTCCAAATGTTCAAGAGCTTAAAGATGAAATCTTAGAAGAAAGCTAGTTTGAGGAATGATAAGGGAGTTGGGTATGAGAAAACCCTAAAGACTCGTAGAAATAGAAATAGAAAAGTTTATAATCATCAAGATGAGGGTGATTCACCATGAGTTAAAGTTGATGATTGAAGGAATAAGAGATACATATATTTTATCCCCTGTAAGTTGGGAGGATTTGAGGAAACCTTGAGATAGTTCGAATGATAAATATTGAGACGCGGATAGACTGAGGAGACAAGGAAGTAAGCAATTAGGAAAATTGGATGAAGGAAGTGACCTTCAAGAATATGAAGTGTAAGACCGGTGGCTTGATACCCAGGAAGGGAGACGCCGGGTATGAGAGATATCCCAACATTGAGATGACTGTTGAGATAAAAAAATAAAAAAAATGAGGATTTATTAAGAAGATGTTCACGTTGAACACGACCAATATCTTCCAGAACATCCATGTTATCATTACCAAATTAGGAAAGAAAAGCGGATAACCGTTGTAATCTTTTGGAGGCCATTTTGATTGACCTCATTTTGAATACAGATGTTATTGTGAAATTAGGCATATACTATCGAGGTGGGAATGATTGAATAAGACACCCTTATCAGGGATATATGACTTGATTATCCATGGAAGGATGCATGTACCTTTTTAAAGGTGGAATTAAGGATAGAACATCGGTAACTTAAAATGAATCCTAGGGGAATGCATAAAGGTTGGCATTTCACCCTTAATAGGGATAGTATGAGTTTTGATAGTATGAATTGGAAAGGATTAAGGTAATAACAACCTTTAAGAATCAGTGGAGAATTTTTTTTCAGAAGTATATAAACAATGATTCTGGTATTAATAAATGGTATCTTGATATGCCCTGTATCTAGGGAATACAGGAGGAACGATTCGAGGATAACCTTAGAGGTTTTACAAGGAGAAAGGTAATATTCAAAATTCTCAAGAATAGAAATGTTGATAAAGGAAATATGACGTCATTATAATGATGCCAAGTGGGGCACGTGTTAAACCATGAGAAAGTATGGATCGAACCAGTAAAGGTCGAAATTGTTCAGGGCAATTAGGGCCTAAGATAAAAGATGTTCTAAGTATGATTGAGAGTCAGTCGTGACAGTGATTAACCTCTAAAGACTGAGGCAATAACTTATGGAAAAGTGGTGATATTTTTTTTTACTCATCAGATTTGAAGGAAAACATCTTCACAAAGGCAGTGATTGAAATAAGGTAGAAAATTTATTTGGAGGTGGTTAAAATGACATTGACTGTAAGGAAATTTTACCATCAGGAAAGGCCAAAGAGGTGGCCGACACTTTAAATGTAAGAGGATAATTATAGGCGCTCATGCGAGAGGAATACAGTGATGATGGTTGAAGCTGGGAAGGTTGTATTACGGTTCGGAAGATTGACATTCCTTCTGATGACTGTGCAATACTCAACCGTAATAGTAGTTGGGTAAAGGTTTAATTCGTGTAATCGCCACTAGCGGGCTATCTATCTTAGAAGGTCCTATCTTGAGAATAAGCCAGGACCATATTTCAAAATGGACCAAACAAACCTTTGAGTTAAGTCTTCAATTGAAGGCATATGATTAAGAATGGTATTAACCTGCTATCGGTGCTTTGATTGAAACTCTTCTGCAATTTTATATGCTTCACGTCATGAAAGTACGTCATAATTTGGAGTGTTCTTCATGAATTATGAATGGTGATTATGTTAACTCCTTAGAAGAATTTGATACGATATGTATGGACTCCGTATGGTTAGCTATTAAGACTTCATGGAAAACGAATGACGACAGTAGGTCAGTGGGGGACCATAGTAATGCAGCAATGATTTTGCGAGTAATGAGCGGATTACAACCGTGAGAGTTGTATTGGAATGGATGTTGAGATTGAGTACCACTAATCAGATCGTGGTGGTGTATAAGTTACCATTGAATAGACTAATTAAGTAGAATATTTACCTATTGAATATTTATTCCTCCTTATCAATAGAGGGTCGTATGACTATACGAGAAAGGTTGCGATGCAAGCATAGAATTCTAGTAACGATGATATCTAGAATGAAATCCCAGATTCGATTTTCGATGTTGAGGGAGCTTCAAAGGTGATTGTGTATAAGCTCGAGGTAGAGCATGGGTCCATAGAATGATGGACGGGATAGCAAAAATATTTAGGCACGTGAAATACGATGCTATAATACTTGATGTTGATATAAATACGTTTATATTTTGCTGTCCTATGACAAACCTCTATAGTTCAGAGGTAGATTCCAAGCCAGATATTTTGTGGCAGTATTCTTTTCATATACAATTCTCTTCAAATCGTTCTTTTCTCTCCTTTTCATTTTGTATAAGCTGAGAAGAACAACCCTTCCAGAAGGGGAGGTATTGTCGAATGACTATCTATCTGTGTGATAAAAGCCTAGTAGGATACCACATGTTGTTTAATTGCTTGTCAAGTACTAAAGGCTGGCCACCTTCTGTACTAACTATGCAATAAAACAAGTGTTCATGATCATAGTGATCTCTCAATAAATTCTTTTACTTCTATACGAAGGATCGAGCTTTCAAAGATGGAAGCCGCTAGGAATGAAGTAGTATCAGTGCAGGGGTATTTCGATTCTAACGCATTCGTGATACTAAGGTTGACGCATTTATTTAAAGGTTATAGAATGCTAGCGAGCAAAAGTGTAACCAGTATGATATTAGGTACGGAAGATAGTAACAATTACGAACTGGAAAAGAATGGGTATTGAGAAGCAAAAGCTCTAATGCTAAAAGCTATAATGAGAGTCTGTGGAATAGACTTGAAACAAATTGGAATGATTATTTAACACGGATTGAGTTTTCTTACGACAATAGATCATATGTCATTATCGAGATGTCGCCTTATGAGATCCTTGAGGGAAGAAAATGTCGATCTCCCGTATGTTAGGATGAAGTTGTAGAGCGCAAGATGCTCGGACCCGCAATAGTCCAAAGGACCAAGGATATAATAGATCTAATCAGAGGACGGCTGGTAGTAGCCCAAGATGGACATAAGAAGTATGTTGATTTGACACGAAAGGACAAAGAATAGGAAGTAGGGGACCTAGTGTTTTTAAAGGTATCCCTTTGGAAACCCTTGGAAAGGATTGATGAGATTCAGAAAGAAAGGAAAGCTAAGTCCACAATTTGTCGGACCCTTGGATATACTAAAACATATTGGGAAGTTAGCATACGAGCTAGCCCTACCCCCGAACCTGTAGCAAGTTCATAACGTGTTCCACGTATCAATGATAAGGAAGTGTAATTCGGTTGCCAGATAAATAGGGGCATATGAGCGCATAGACATGCTACCAGGCGTAACCTATATTGAGCAACCAGGAAGGGTTATAGATGGAAAGGGAATAAGTGCTTAGGAGCAGGGTAATCAAACTAGACCGAGTTTGGTGGTAGAACCACCATGTGGGAAAAATTGACTTGGGAGTTAGAATGTGCAATGCTAGAAAAGTATCCCCAACGGTTTTCTATCTGATTCCGGGACGGAATCCTTTTAAGGAGGGGAGACTGTAATAACCCCAATTTTTGGATTTTTTTTTGAAACCCTTATGAATAGTGAATTTGCAGATTATGCTGAATAAGAAAACTTTTCATGCCACACTATGTAGGGGTTCTGTTATTGATATTCTGAGATTTTATTAGTACTCTATATGGTATATAAGTGTATGTAAAGATCGTCAGAATCCAATTCCGAACACTTTGATTTTTTCCGGAAATCCACCAGATACAGAAAGAAGTGAGTATAAGGTAACATGATAAATAGGATTTAAATTCAAGGATTTTAAGAGGGGATCATAAAAAGGAATTTAAAATATTGAGGAAGGTTTAGGGGAACCTAAGTGATAAGATCCCGGATATGATCCCTCAAACGATAAACGAGAACGAAAGTTAAGCTAACCGTATAACAGATAAGCGGTCATTAGCCAAGTAATTAGGGGTTAATCAAAGAGGTTAGTGGATGATGATATCATCACACCAACAAGAAGAAGACAAGTGTAACAAGATGACCTAAGCTTGATGACCTAAGCATGACAAGTGGGAAGGATTGGTTGGTTGATTGTGAGCCACACATTTTTCACCATGGTAAAAATTTAATTTATTTCCAAGACAAAAGGAGGCAACCAACCAACAAATATCATAACACAAATACAAATTGAAAGTTGACTTTCCCATTTCAAGAAGAAAGCTCTCGGCTACAATAAACCCAGCAACTTCAAACTGTCATATCTCCTTCAATACTCACTCAAATGTTGTGTTCTATAGCTCGTTGGAAAGGTATTGAGATGGCCTACAACTCTTGTTCACAAGTCTCATCCAAATAAGCATGGTAAGACCCTCATTTTTACAGTTCTTTCAATCGGACTTTTAGAAACTTTAAAGCCTAACTTTGTGTTCTTGATTTCTTTGGAAAGATCAAGCTTGTAGGAGGCTCCATAAGTCTTCCTAGTAACTTTCCACCCTCCAAGAAAGGTATAAATCTTCACACCATTTAGTAATAAGTTTGAATGTTGAAGTTTGGAGATGGTTTGGATGGATGAGTAGTATTTTGAATGATACGCATGATTCGAGCTTAATTGTTAAGTAGTTTAGTTGAATTTGGAGATGTTATAATATATGATTGGATTGAGATCATTGAGCTTATTATGACTGAAATCAGTAGCATTGATGTGTATCTTGAGTTGTTGTTGATTGGTAGTTGGATTGATATGATTTGGAATGGTAAAAATTTGGGAAATCGCGTAAACATAGCCGTCATAATGTCCGATTTACTTTAGACTGTTTTTGCTCTTAACATCAGGACCTGAGAAATCCCTGTTAGGTTTTGACCATTGCCATGATTAGATAGTTCATGTTATGAGCTTCGTTTTGATATGTGGTTCGTTTGAATCCGATGTACGGTTTAGGAGAAACGACCGTTTTAAGTAACGGCGTTTCGCGACCGAACCATTACCCCTCGCCTTACTTTGAAACCTTGGTTAAGGCCCTTAAATGACTAATTGGAATATGAAACAATTATATAAAGTGGATTAGGCAGTTAGTAAGGTACTCGCAAAAGAATCTCCTTAAAACCCTTAATGGTTAATTTATTAAAAATGGTGGAGCCGAGGATACTCGAGCGACTTAAGTGAATCGTTAAGCGCAAAAGCGAACGTTAGGACTCTAAATGGTTAAAGTCTAGTTTCTTAAGCGACCGGGGTTTAATTCCGACTTATGTTGTTATTCATAGGTTATCGGACCCACTCTAAGCTTAAGTCCATCCGGGAGCACTCAGGCAAGTTTTCTACCCGTTATACTGTTGTTGTGATGTAAATATATGTATATGCATTATCTTGTGATAAGTGCGTGATTGTTATTAGCAAATTTTGCGATATATTGGAGTATGCTGATATGGTATATATGCATGTATGTTTCGTAATCTGGTTATCTATCTGTTGATTTCAATTCTTATAATTGCATAATACCTATGCTATAGATAAGCAGTAGTTGCGTATACCCTTAGTATAGGGGACCCAAAGGTGAACATATTTCTAAACCGGGAGTCGATGTTCCCGAGTATATTATATATATATATATATATATATATATTTTTATATATATATGGTGGGCTTGCTGCTCACCCTTGCTTTCTTCTTTCATCACACAACATCAGATAGACAAGATGAACAGGACCAAACTTCCAATTCGCAAGCGGTTAGAAAATGTTCCGCCGTTTTCTGGAAGCGTTGATGCCGCCGTAGTTGAGGTAGGAGCTACCAATAGGCTAGGTTTTCAACTATTGATGAACCAGATTTATGTATATTTATGAATTGTAATAATGGCAAAGAAATGTAAATTTATTCAGAAACCCTTTTAAGGTGTAATGGCATATAATTTTGGAATAAAATGACTCGTATTACTTTTGGATATTCATCTCTGAGACTATAACTTGTGGTGTGTGTGTTTATTGTGGGGTCACAGTACAGAGTAGTTGATTGTTTATTAAGATTGGGTGTTATTAAGAGAAATGGAACTCGTGACAACCCGGATCCCCGACCCCGGATTTAGGGGTGTTACAATCATCACTGGAAAATGAAGATGCATCTACATCTTCTCTCTCAAGATGAAAGCTACATCAACTGCATTGAAAATGGTCCTCACATCCCTCACAAGGTAGCCACAACTGCAACTGCCATAGTTGCTATTGGACAGTCTATTCCCAAGCCAAAAGCAAAATGGACTGATGAAGATATTGAAGAGGTTCACAAGGACAAGAAAGCCATGAACATTATGTTTAATGGCCTAGATCAAGATATGTTTGATAATGTCATTAACAGCCAAACTGCTAGGGAAATTTGGGATACTGTGCAACTTATCTGTGAAGGTACTGAACAAGTCAGAAAAAACAAAATGCAGCTTCTCATTAAACAATATGAATACTTTAATTTTGAAGAAGGAGAATCACTGAATGATACCTTCAATAGATTTCAGAAACTGTTGAATGGATTGAAGCTGTATGGCAGAGTGTACCAAGTCAAGGATTCCAACTTAAAATTTCTGAGGTCTCTACCAAAGGAATGGAAGCCTATGACTGTTTCACTAAGTAATTCCCAAGATTATAAGGACTTCACACTTGAAAAATTAAATGGAATATTGAAGACCTATTAACTTGAGATGGAGCAAAATGAGCTGTTGGAAAAGGGAAAGAGAAAAGGTGGATCAGTTGCACTTGTAGCTGACAATGAGAAGACTGAAGCCAGGAATGAAGAAAAGACAATGCCAAATCTCAAAATTGGCACAAGCAAATCAGAATCGAGCAAGGGAAATGAGCAAGTAGCTGAGGTTGAAGATAGTTCCAGTCAAGATGACTCTGATGATGTTGATGAACATCTGGCTTTTCTGTCCAGGAGGTTTGCAAAGATGAAATTCAAGAAAAATGCTAAATTCACTAAGTCAAACAAGAACATGGTGGACAAATCTAAGTTCAAATGTTATAACTGTGGCATAAGTGGACACTTTGCAAATGAGTGCAGAAAGCCAACCTCTGATAAGAAGAAATTTGAGCAAGTGGATTACAAAAAGAAATATTTCGATTTGCTCAAACAAAAGGAAAGAGCTTTTCTGACTCAGGATGACTGGGCAGTGGATGGAGCCAATGAAGGTGATGATATGGAATATGTCAACCTAGCCCTGATGGCTAATTCTGATGAAAATGAAACTAGTTCATCAAGCAACCAGGTAATTACTACTGACCTCTCTCAGCTTTCTAAAATTGAATGCAATGAAGCTATAAATGATATGTCCAATGAATTATATCATTTGCGTGTTTCCCTTAAATCACTAGCTAAAGAAAATACAAGAATTAAAGAGAATAATTTATTTTTAAGTGATAGGAATGCTGTGTTAGAGGGTAAGGTAATTCAGTTTGAAAAGATTAAAATCAAAAGCTTATCTGTTGAGAGTGAACTAGAAGAATCTGTTAAGAAAGTAGAAATTCTTTCTAAACAATTAGAACGTGAACAAGATGTGATCAAGGCCTGGAAAACATCTAGGGATGTTAGTACTCAGATTGTCAAGGTTCAGGGAATTGAATCACTCTGTGAGAATGCCTGGAAGAAAAACAAAAAGGAAGTATAATTAATTGATGGATTGTCAACGAATGATGAAAGTTATCCGTTAAAGAAGAAAATGAGCATCCGTTGAAGGCTCATCAATCAAAACAGGCAAGTGATTCTAAAAAGAACAATTTGAAAAATCTCAATAAGAAGTTTGGTTCAACTTCCAAGAACTTTGTCAAAGAAAAAGCTAGCACATCCAAAGATGCCAGTAAGGTAAATATAGGACACATGACTTTAGATCAGTTGAAAAATAGGCTTAAGATGGTTGAGGATAAAAAGGAAACTAAAAGGAAATCTAACAGAAATGGGAAGGTAGGGATTAACAAACACAACAATTGCACACCTGATAAGTATGCTCCTAGAAAAAATTATGTGTATTGTAAAAGTGTTAATCATCTATCTGCTAACTGCAAGTCTGTTAAGAATGCTCCCATGCCTTTAACTCCTTCCATGCCTAACATGTCTATGTCACCTCTGCATGCTATGCCTGTTATGTCTCAACAGAATCCTCATGCACATTTTGCAAACATGCCATATGTTAAAAATCCTTATTTTGCTGCATTCAGTATGCCTCAAATGCCATACAACATGCCTATGTGGAATAATATGTTTGCACAATCTATGCCTTATCAAATTCAACCAAATGTGCTAAATGATTCTGTGACTAACTCTACACTTCAACCAACTACATCTGAGACCAAGGTTGACCCAAAGTTACTTAAGTCAAAAGATGCAGGAGGTATGAAGTCTAGGAAAAAGACTAACAAGGCTGGACCCAAGGAAACTTGGGTACCAAAATGAACGTGATTTGATTTTGTTGTGTGCAGGGAAAAAGAAGGAATCTATGGTACTTGGACAGTGGTTGTTCAAGGCACATGACAGGAGATTTCACCCTGCTCACAGAGTTCAAGGAGAGAGCTGGTCCTAGCATAACCTTTGGAGATGACAACAAAGGGTTCACTATGGGATATGGCTTGATCTCAAAAGAAAATGGCATCATTGATGAAGTTGCATTAGTTGATGGTCTCAAACACAATCTATTGAGCATCAGTCAACTATGTGACAGAGGGAATATTGTTTCCTTCAATTCTGAAGCCTGTGTTGTCACAAGTAAGAATGACAACAAAGTGGTTCTAACTGGAGTTAGAAAAGGGAATGTGTGCTTGGCTGACTTCAACTCTACAGATGCAGAATCAATTACTTGTCTTTTCAGCAAAGCAAGTCCAGATGAAAGTTGGCTATGGCACAAGAAGCTGTCCCATTTGAATTTCAAGACAATAAATGATCTAGTCAAAAAGGACTTAGTTAGAGGAATGCCTCTAGTGGAATTCTCAAGGGATGGACTGTGTGATGCTTGTCAGAAAGGAAAGAAAAAGAGAGCATCATTCAGTAAGAAGCTTGAATCAGCAATTGATGAACCATTACAACTGCTACACATGGATCTTTTTGGACCAGTCAATGTATTGTCAATTTCAAGGAAAAGATATTGCCTAGTGATTGTAGATAACTTCTCAAAGTTTTCATGGACCTACTTTCTTGGATCAAAGGATGAAGCTAGTGAAATCATTATCAATCACATCAAGCAAGTCAACAATCATCCAGATTTCAAAGTTAGGAATATCAGGAGTGACAATGGAACTGAGTTCCGGAATTCTACCATGAGGTTGTTCAGTGAAGAAAATGGGATCATGCATGAGTTCTCAGCTCCAAGGACTCCACAACAAAATGGTGTGGTGGAAAGGAAGAACATATCACTAATTGAAGCTGCAAGAACAATGCTTGAAGAGTCAAAACTCCCAACATATTTTTGGGCTGAGGCTGTTAACTGTGCATGTTACACTCAGAATATTTCTCTAATCAATCAGGTAAAAGGCATGACTCCCTATCAATTGTTCAAGAGAAGAAAACCAACTTTAAACTTTCTTCATGTCTTTGGTTGCAAATGCTACATTCTAAGGAATCAACCTGATCACAAAGGGTAGTTTGATGCAAAGGCTGATGAAGGAATATTTGTTGGTTATTCTGCTGGAAAATCATATAGGGTCTACAATCTAAGAACCAACATTGTTATGGAATCTGTGCATGTTGTGTTTAATGACAAAAAGATTGATGGACTAACAGATGAGGGACACCATGAAGGACTCAAATTTGACAACATTGAGATATATTGTGATGATAGTGAAGATGAGAATGATGGAGAAGGCACCTTGAAAAGAATTCAAAATCTGCCTTTGGATAATGCACAAAATGTTGCATCAGTTGAAAGTCATAATTCAGCATCCGTTGATAGAAGTAATGCAGCATCCGTTGAAAGACAAAGTGCATCATCCATTGAAGTACATAATGAAGCATCCGTTGATTATAGTCTATCAACGGATAATCAATTCACTTCATCAGTTGATAGAACTCCCAGTTCCTTTCAAAGGATCAGTAACTCAGGGGGAGTTTCAACCAATCAACACTCTATCTCACATCATGACAATACTGAGGCAACCTCATCTAGAGCTAATCTACCACCTCAAAGGAAATGGACCAAGAATCATCCTTTTGAATTGATCATTGGTGATGCAACATCTAAGGTGCAGACTAGAAGGGCTACTCAAGATGAATGTCTATACAGTAGTTTTCTATCACAAGAGGAACCTAAAGAGTGGAAGAAGCTCTATTGGATCCAGATTGGATTTTAGCAATGCAAGAGGAGCTAAACCAATTTGAGAGGAACAAGGTATGGAAGCTGGTACCCAAGCCAAAGAATAAGATCTCTATTGACACAAAATGGGTATTCAGGAACAAGATGGATGAAAATGGCATTGTCATAAGGAATAAATCCAGATTGGTTGCCAAGGGCTATTCTCAATAAAAGGGAATAGATTTTGATGAGGCATTTGCTCCAGTTGCAAGACTTGAAGCCATCAGAATCTTTCTAGCCTATGCAGCCCATGCCAATTTCAAAGTCTATCAAATGGATGTCAAGAGTGCTTTTCTGAATGGAGAATTGGAGGAAGAAGTTTATGTAAGCCAACCTCCAGGATTTGAAGACCCAAATTTTCCAGACTATGTGTATTATCTGATGAAAGCACTCTATGGACTAAAGCAAGCACCTAGAGCATGGTATGAGACTTTGTCAAAATTTCTTCTAGATAATTACTTCACAAGAGCAACTGTTGACAAAACTCTTTTCTTTAGAAATGTTAATGGCTCTACAGTACTTGTTCAAATCTATGTAGATGATATTATATTTGGTTCTACAGATGATAAGCTTTGTAAAAAGTTTGCTAAATTAATGCAAAGTAAATATGAAATGAGCATGATGGGAGAGCTAACTTATTTTCTTGGTTTACAAGTTAAACAAGTTAGTGGTGGAATTTTTATTAGTCAAACTAAATATATTTATGATCTTTTAAAGAAGTTTGACTTAATGGATTGTTCATCTGCAAAAACTCCCATGGCCACTACCACCAAGCTTGAATTAAACAAGGCTGAAAAGTCTATGGACATTACAAGTTATAGAGGCATGGTTGGCTCACTTCTAAATTTAAATGCTAGTAGACCTGAGATAATGTTTTCTACATGTCTCTGTGCTAGATTTCAAGCTGACCCTAAAGAATCTCACTTAGTGGCTATTAAAAGAATTTTCAGATATCTCAAAGGGACACCAAATCTAGGAATTTGGTACCCTAGAGAGTCTGGTTTTGATCTAATTGGCTACTCAGATGCAGATTATGCAGGTTGCTGATAAGTGGCATTTTATACCACTTAGAATGTCTTAAAATGGCTTAAATTGGTGTCTTGAAATCAAGTATTTTATGTATTTGATGCGTTTTTCTAGTGTTTATGCGTTTCAGGGTATTAGTTGCATTTCGGGGGAGTAATCATCAAGAATAAGCCTTGGCATGTGTTCATCATTGAGAGAGGGAAGAAATGGGCAGATTACGGCGAAGGAACGAAGTGAACTCAAGAATTTTCCAGAAGGGTCCTGAGCGCCCGCTCAGCTATGCTGAGCGGCCGCGCAGAAAGCTGAGTGCCCGCTCAGTTATGCTGAGCGGCCGCGCAGGGTCGGGGAAAAAAATAATTTATTTTAGGACTTCTATTTCTATTTGGCTTCCACTTCTATGTAATCTGAGTTTTATGGGATGATTATATAAGTAGATTTGGAGACGTTTTCAAGAGAGAGGATCGTGGTATTACGCAAGGAGCGAAGGAGATAAGGAAGAAGACCGTTTAGTGCACAACAACGAAGAGGAAGCATATTTTCTTGTGATTCTTGTTTCGTTGTAACGTTGGATGCTAGTTTTCTTACCTTGAACCTATTTACTCTTGTGACGTACTCTGATTTAATATAATTAGTTTAGTTATATTTTCTTGTGTTTGTTTATCATGATTTTATATGAACCCATGATGACGATAAGTGCTATTATGGGCTAATCGTGATCATGGGGTTGCAACGGATTTATTATAGAATTCTTTAGTTAATTGTTTAATACTTTAGTGTGTGATGAGTGTATGATATCTAGTTTTGGTTGTGCGTATTAGTCTTATGTGCGTCGCGAACATATAAGATAGGGTGTTAATCTCTTGTGAAGCGACGGTGGATCTTGAGATTTAGAACTTGCCATGGTAGCATAGGTTCATGTACGTTGTGCATGATTAGTGGGTAACTCTAACAGTTTTATTTGCCCTATGTAATCAAAAGGAATAACTTGTGCTTAAATCGTTGTGTTGTCAATTTCTGTAGACATATAGGAACTCAACATAATTGATGACTATTCAACTTCTATCTTGATTGTGGATGTTGGTAGAATGGTATTAGTACAATGAAAGTTGGCTTTTATCAGTTTTGTGTTATTCGATTAATATCATCACTATCACATGCTAAAGGTAATAACAATGACTATTGAAGGAAGTAGTAATGAAGTTGTGATCTCATGAGTGTTTTATTATTGATAATTTAAAGTGTTAATTAAGTGATTAATTAAGTAGTTAATTGTAGTTAATATTTAGTCAACAATTCTAAGTGTTAGTGTCTTAACATTGAGAAGTAATTATACATTGGTGAGTGAGTTTAATTAGACAATAAATTAGTCTGAGTCTCTGTGGGAACGAACTAGAAAGTATTCTATATTACATTGCGAACGCGTATACTTGCGTGAATATTAGCGTGTGTTTTCGCTCTAACAAGTTTTTGGCGCCGCTGCCGGGGACTCGGCGTATTTGTTTAGTTTATGTACTTACCATCATTGGTCATTAGGACTCAGTGATTAGGACGTAGTAGTTACTTATTGTTTCCGGTTGTGTTTCAAGTACTTTAGCAAGCGTTTATGCAAACTTGTTCTCGTACTCGCAAGAGGACTTTAGATACAGCTGAGGAGACAAACGAAGTTCTTGATATTCCGGAGAAGTTAGATTTTGAAGATTCGGATTCAGGAACTGAGCGGAAAGAACCAGTAAATATGGGTGATCGTATTGTTCAAGCTGATCCAGCTCTTATGGATTTTTCTCGGCCAAAAATTGATGACATTCAGTCAAGCATTCTTCATCCGGCTATTCAAGCTAACACCTTTGAAATCAAGCCGGGCACTATTCAGATGGTGCAAAATTCTGTTTCTTTTGGAGGAGCAACGACTGAAGACCCCAACATGCACATAAGGAATTTTGTCGAGATCTGCAGCACTTTTAAGTATAATGGCGTGACTGATGAGGCTATCAAGTTGAGGCTTTTCCCATTCTCACTGAGGGACAAGGCTAAAGACTGGTTACATTCTGAACCAGCTGGGTCCATCACTACGTGGCAAGATCTTGCGCAAAAGTTTCTGGTGAAGTTTTATCCGATGGCAAAGACTGCTGCTATGAGGAGTGCTCTTACTCAGTTTGCGCAGCAACCTACAGAATCTATGTGCGAGGCTTGGGAACGCTACAAGGAAATGTTGAGAAAATGTCCACATCATGGAATGCCTGATTGGATGGTGATCACTGGTTTCTATAATGGTTTGGGGGCCCAATCTCGGCCCATGCTCGATGCAGCAGCTGGAGGCGCCTTATGGGCTAAAAGCTATACTGAGGCGTATAATCTTATAGAGACTATGGCTGCAAATGAGCATCAAAACCCAACTCAGAGGATGACGTCAGGTAAGGTAGCAGGTATTCTAGAAGTTGATGCAGCCACCGCTATTGCAGCCCAGCTTCAAGCGCTATCAATGAAGGTTGATTCTCTGGATACATATGGAGTTAATCAAATAGCTATGGTTTGTGAGCTTTGTGCAGGTTCTCATGCTACGGATCAGTGTTCTCTTGTCAACGAATCTATTCAGTATGTGAATAATTATCAGTGACAACAGCAGCCTGTGCCAGCGACCTATCATCCTAATAACAGAAATCATCCAAATTTCAGCTGGGGGAATAATCAGAATGCTATTCAGCCACCATATCAGCAAGGAGTGAGTAAATAGTTTAACCCACCTGGATTCCAGCAACCACAACAGTATGCTACAAGGCAATCATATCCTCAACAGGGAAGTACAGCTGCACCTACTAGTGCTGATTTTGAGGAACTTAAGCTGTTATGCAAGAGTCAGGCAGTTTCTATCAAGACCTTGGAAAATCAAATCGGTCAATTAGCCAATGCAGTGCTCAATCGTCAACCTGGCACTCTTCCCAGTGACACGGAAGTACCAGGCAGGAAGGAAGCTAAAGAGCAAGTTAAGGCTATTACCTTAAGGTCTGGAAAAGTTGCTGATGCTGAAAAGGCAAAAGAAGGAGAAGCTGAAATTAGAGATGAAGAAGCTAAGCAAAAGGAGAAAGCGGCGGAACCAAGGAAGACTACTGTTGAACACACTCTGCCTGAGGCTAATACAGGGGAGAAACAGCTCTATCCTCCACCACCTTTTCCTAAGAGATTGCAGCAACAAAAGCTGGATAGACAGTTCGGTAAGTTTCTGGAGGTGTTCAAGAAACTTCATATCAATATACCTTTCACTGAGGCTCTGGAGCAAATGCCTAGTTATGCGAAGTTTATGAAGAGTATTCTTTTAAGGAAGGTGAAACTGGATGACCTTGAGACTGTTGCTCTCACGGAAGAATGCAGCGCTGTTCTGCAGCAAAAGTTACCACTGAAACTGAAAGATCCAGGTAGCTTCACCATTCCTTGCACTATTGGCAATTTAACTTTTGACAAGTGCCTTTGTGATTTGGGAGCAAGCATTAATCTGATGCCGTTGTCGATTTTTAAAAAGCTGGATCTGCCTGATCCAAAACCCACATACATGTCTCTACAATTGGCTGATCGTTCCATTACTTACCCAAGGGGCATAGTGGAGGATGTGCTCGTCAAGGTGGATAAGCTCTTCTTTCCTGCAGATTTTATTATTCTGGATTTTGAGGAAGATAAGAAGATTCCCATAATCTTGGGAAGACCTTTCTTGGCTACTGGCCGTACCTTGATAGATGTACAAAAAGGTGAACTTACTATGCGGGTACAAGATTAGGATGTGACCTTCAACGTATTCAAGGCAATGAAATTCCCTACAGAAGATGAGGAGTGCTTTAAAGTGGATGTGATTGATTCTGCGGTTACTTCGGAACTCGATCGCATGCTAATGTCTGATGCATTGGAAAAGGCCTTAGTGGGGGATTTTGACAGCGATGATGAAGATGGCAACGAGCAATTACAATATCTGAACGCTTCTCCCTGGAAGCGAAAGCTGGACATGCCATTTGAATCTCTTGGTACTTCTGACCTCAAGAATGCTGAAGGAAAGCTCAAACCATCAATAGAGGAAGCACATACCTTGGAGCTCAAGCCATTACCTGAACACTTGAGGTATGCTTTTTTAGGTGATGCATCTACTTTACCTGTTATTATTTCATCTGACCTTTCAGGTAGTGAGGAAGACAAGCTCTTAAGGATTTTGAGAGAATTCAAATCGGCTATTGGATGGACCATAGCAGACATCAAGGGGATAAGTCCTTCATATTGTATGCATAAAATTCTGCTAGAGGAAGGTAGTAAGCCGATTGTGGAACAGCAGCGAAGACTAAATCCTATCATGAAGGAGGTGGTGAAGAAAGAAATTTTGAAATGGCTGGATGCAGGCATCATTTATCCTATTTCTGACAGCTCGTGGGTAAGCCCCATACAATGTGTACCTAAGAAAGGAGGTATCACTGTGGTAGCAAATGAAAAGAATGAGCTCATCCCCACTCGAACAGTTACAGGATGGAGAGTATGCATGGATTATAGAAAATTGAACAAAGCCACAAGGAAGGATCACTTCCCTCTTCCATTTATTGATCAGATGCTTGACAGGTTGGCGGGTCATGAGTATTTTTGTCTTCTGGATGGTTATTCAGGATATAATCAGATTTGTATTGCACCAGAGGATCAGGAAAAGACTACCTTCACTTGTCCATTTGGCACGTTTGCTTTTCACAGAGTTTCGTTTGGGTTATGTGGCGCCCCGGCCACTTTTCAGAGATGCATGATGGCTATATTCTCTGACATGATTGGAAATAATGTCGAAGAGTTCATGGACGACTTCTCTGTCTTTGGACATTCATATGATGAATGTTTGAATAATCTGCGCGCCGTACTCAAAAGGTGCGTGGAAACTAATTTGGTGCTCAATTGGGAGAAATGTCATTTTATGGTGCGTGAAGGCATTATTCTTGGGCATAAGGTCTCTAACAAGGGTCTAGAGGTGGACAAGGCCAAGGTGGGAGTCATTGAAAATCTTCCACCACCTAATTCTGTGAAAGGAATTGTGACGCCCTCCAAACCCGGGGTCTAGATTTGGGGGTCACTCGCCAATAAACCAAAATAAAATAATCACAGCGGAATAATATAATAAATACGACCCCTTTACCTATACTGGATCGATCACAGGTTATAGTATGGAACAGGCACTAATACAAATCAAATGTTATTACAAACCATAGTCTAACTAATTTTACAACTTATTCAAATTTTATTACAAACCTCTAGACTAATTAAGCGTCCCAAACTGTCTACCTGGAAACACACCAACTATTTACAAGCACATAACCTCTGGTCAGACCTGGAACTTAAGCTTGCCCTGGCCTAGCTGAAAGAATCAAGATAAGAAACAAGTATGAGCGAAAGAAATGCTCAGCAAGTAGTAAATAGCTTATGATTTGGAATAACAACAGTATATCTGATGAACAAAACCAACTACAATAACTGAACAGTATCAAAACTGATATAAATTTGATAATAAACAACATTTGCAATATATTATATTTTGGGATTGGAATCCTCGAACGACGGTGTGTTACCGCCGGTGATCAGCCGCGGAGCAACACCGGTATGCTGAAGCATATCCAACTAAACAAAAAGGTACCCAAGGCACATATTGGCCTAGCAAGGTGTTATATCCTGTATAACACATAGCTCACACTGGACCGCCGCCACGGCCTCTTACGCAACCATCCATCCCATAAAAACAATTTTCCGTCAAAGGAGTCGAATCAAATGACATCCTTAACCACATAACTCCCCATTTCTCATGGTCCGTAGTTTTATCAACAACCCATGGCGAAATAACCAGAACAATTAGTTATTCGCTAATCTTAATTCAAAACTTCACTGTATAGAGTAATTCATAGCGAAACATAAAACGTTTAACTATTCTGAACTTAGAATAGTATGGATATTGAAAGAATAAAGTTCAGAGTCAATATCAATTGAATGATAAATAAAGATATAGGTACTTGTATAATATGATTAGAAATGAACGTCACTTGAACGATAAGTGAAGTTAGGGGTACTTGCCTGGTATGCTCAATAACCTCTTACTTTAACTCTGCTTCTAACTGCTGGCTACTATCTTCGTCTAACACTTGACTGTACTCCTTGCTACTCGATTCTATAAACAAAAAGACTATCTTAATTGACAGAACTAAACTCAATCGACGTAACTCTACGTCTTGACATCTCCCCGACCATTTATAACTAAGCATGGCATATTAAACTGTAAACAAATAGCATACTTATCACATAACACATAATCATGACATTTGTATAACACGTAATCACATAACTCATGCAATACATAAGTCAGATCATTAAAAGATATGTCTCAGTGCGCTCAGAATGAAAATCAGGTCAATATTAGCATTTATCGATCAAATACCGACTCAAACTGATATACAAATTAAATGACATTGCAATATAAAAGAAATTAGGTCTCAAAAGTATTTTAATTGAAAGCGCAATATTTTTCTGAGTCTGTACGCGTTCGTTTCGTATTAAACGGACAAACGGTTGATTTATTATGAATTTTTGAACATTTTTCGGAATAAAACGGGTCTCCAAATCATTTAATAATTAAATAATAGGGCTCGAATACTCGAAAATAATTTTATAAAAATTATCGAGTCGGGAAAATAATTTAAAATAATATTTTAAAGTTCGAAACTATTTTTCGAAATTTTTAAATCAAAAATAAATAATTCAATCTAATTAAATAATCAATTAAAATTAATTAATAACTAATTAAATTAATTAATCAATTAATATTTAAATTAATTGACTAATTAAATAATTAATTATCAACTAAAATTAATTAATTAAATAATTTGGATTTATTTTTGAATTAAAAATAAATTTTCAGAATTAAAATAATGATTTTCAAAATAAAAAATGAATTTTTAGAAATTAAAAATAGGATTTTCGAATTATTTTTAAAGTAGAAATTCAGAAACATAATCAGGAAAAAGGAATTAGGTTTTTAAGGATTAAAACCGGGTTTTGAATATGGGTCAGGATCGGGTCAACGGGTCTCGGCCGGGTCGCCAAGAACACCGGCCGGAAACTGGGTAGAGCCCAGAACCGGCGGCTCCTGGCCGATTCCGGCGAGCCCGATAGGTAGCCAAACCGTCTTGCTTTTGCTTGGTTTTCGATTGCAATCCATTCCCAGTCATGCCAGAAACACCGACGAACCCACAATCATAACAGTCGCTTCTGAATTCGTCGATTCCGACGAACTGTAAGCTAACGCCGGTAAACAATCCGGCGAACACCGATTTTACGCAAACCAACACCAAATTTAATGAAATATATCTCAAAACAAAGCTCAGGTCACAAGTAATCTACTGAAATCATTCAATCCAACCCAGGTTTAACATAAATAAAAACCCCAAATTCGGGTAGAAACCCTAAAATTACGAATTTAAAAATTACCAAACCTCAGTTGATTTTGATGCTAAAATCAGATAGAACAGATTGAGAGCTTCACAACGGATATTCATACTTGTGATTTGGTGTTCAATAACACCTTCAAAATTGACTTTGATTCTCGGAATTCTCCAAGAACACCAAGAACACATATTCAAAGAATTTTCAGAAAATCAAACCTTAATTTCTATATGATATTGAACTCTATTTTTGAAGTATAATATACCAAATCGACCAGAAAAACATACTCTACAACATGAAAGCATCAAATCACATCAACAACATCAAGAACAAATTTTCATAATTTAATTATCAAATAATTCGAATATAAATAATTAAATAAGAAAATTACTGTTATTTCTGGGCAGAAACTGATGATTGATTCAGAAAGAAGATTTCGAGAGCTTCGTTTTGATATGCTGCACGCCCGAATCGGAGTTCGATAACGCCTTCGTTCGTGTGTTTGATTCTCGGGAACGTATCGGTTTCTCGGGTTTTTCTCTGTATTTACGGTATTTTAACTGGTTGCAAATGAATAAACGAAATAAACGAAATAAGAAATAGGTTATTTATATTTATGGAATATTGGATCGTTCTGGATCGTTTTGGATCGTTAAATTAGTTGCTTAGCCGCTAAGTAACTGTAAAAACGATACAATTCAATACCAGAATTGGATAATTATCAAAACCGGGCTTTTTATAAAACACCATATACGAAAATAACATAAAAAAATATCCCGTCTTTCGAGATTACGGGTTTTATTGATTACCGAAATAACTATCGTATCGAAAATATTGCGCCGGGCCGCGCACGGGTCAAACCGTAATCCGGATCGAAAAAGTCAAAACACGGAAAATGTCCGGAATTACCAGATTAGGTTAGGAAGGAGTTTTCGGAAGAGTTTCGGGTTGTAAAAACGCAAAACGGATGAAGTTGGAAGATTCCCGGCTTTATAAAATAATTTTATAATTATTCTGAAAATAATTAATAATTCATAAATCATTATAAAATCATATAATATTCCAAAAATTACCAGAAAAATACCACAATTATCTATATTTTATTCTGGACATATAAAAATTCAAATATTCAAATAATGTCACATATAAACATTCAGATATCAATTCTACTTTTCAGATAATTCACCAAAGTTCACATAAAATCACATAAACAATTCTGAATAATAACAATAATATTTGAAAATATATTGGATATTATAATATACCCCCCTTAACAGGATTCTGTCCTCAGAATCAGCCTAGGAAAATAAATGAGGATACTTGGATCGCATTTCGCTTTCCAATTCCCAAGTCGACTCTTCAACATTGGGATTCCTCCACAAGACTCGCACTAAAGATACAGACTTATTCCTAAGTACTCTTTCTTTCTTATCTAAAATCTGTACTGGTTGCTCTACAAAAGATAAATATGGTTGGATCTCGATTGGCTCGTATTCTATCACATGGTTCGAATCAGGCAAATAACGCTTCAACATTGACACATGGAACACATTGTGAATATGTTGCATGTGAGGTGGTAACGCTAATTCGTACGCAACTTTTCTCACACGCCTCAAAATCTCAAAAGGGCCAACATAACGTGGACTTAGCTTTCCTTTCTTTCCAAATCTTGATAAACCCTTCCAAGGAGAAACCTTCAATAACACTGCTTCTCCAATTTCAAATTCCATATCTTTTCTGGTAGGATCAGCATATTTACGTTGACGGTCTTGAGCTGCTGTTAATCTTTTCCGAATGAGTTCTATTTTCTCTTTTGTCTGCTGGATCAATTCTGGACCCAAAATCTTTCTCTCACCAACTTCTTCCCAACATATTGGAGATCTGCATCTTCTCCCGTACAAGGCTTCGTAAGGCGGCATTCCAATGCTGGCATGATAGCTGTTGTTGTAGGAGAATTCAACTAATGGCAAATGCTCGTCCCAACTCCCTTCAAAATCTAGTGCACATACCCTCAGCATATCTTCAATAGTCTGAATCGTTCTTTCACTTTGACCATCCGTCTACGGATGATACGCGGTACTCATTTTCAGCTTCATTCCGAGATAATCTTGAAAACTTCTCCAAAATCTTGAGTTAAATCGAGGATCTCTTTCTAAAACTATGGATACTGGAACTCCATATCGTGTCACAATTTCCTTAAGATATAACCGAACCAATTTATCCATTGAGAATCTTTCATTGATAGGAAGAAAATGCGTCGACTTCGTCAATCTATCGATAATAACCCAAATAGCATCATGATTCGCCCTGGTCCTCGGTAATCCAACTACGAAATCCATCGCGATATGCTCCCACTTCCATTCTGGAATGTCCAATGGTTGTATCAGTCCACTGGGTCTTTGATGTTCCACTTTGACTCGCTGGCAAGTGTAACACTTACTTACCCATTCTGCAATTTCTTTCTTCATGCTTGGCTACCAAAAGTTTTCCTTTAAGTCTCTATACATCTTCGTACTCCCGGGATGAATTGAGTATCTAGAGTTGTGAGCGTCTCGAAGAATTTCATCTTTCAGCTCGGCTATGTTGGGTATCCATATTCTGGAAGAAAATCTTAATATCCCTTTATCATCCTTTTGACTCCCTATTTCTTCTCCTGTCAAACTGTCTCGTTCATGGCTCATTACTTCTTCCTGACATCTTCTTATTTTCTCTAATAATTCTGGTTGAAAAGACATTGCACACAATACCTCTGTAGACATACTTGGAATACTAACCTCTATTTCCAGCTTCTCAAATTCCCTGATTAATTCCTCGGATGAAGTTATCATGTTTAACCTTTCTTTTCTGCTCAGAGCGTCGGCCACCACATTTGCTTTGCCTGGATGATAGTTAATAGTACAGTCATAGTCCTTGATCAATTCTAGCCATCTTCTCTGTCTCATGTTCAAATCCTTCTGGGTGAAGATATACTTTAAACTCTTGTGGTCCGTGTAGATCTCGCACTTTTCCCCATAAAGATAATGCCTCCATATCTTCAATGCAAACACTATAGCTGCCAATTCTAGATCATGCGTTGGATACTTTTCTTCATGTGGTTTCAACTGTCTTGAAGCATAGGCTATCACCTTGTCATGCTGCATCAAAACACATCCCAATCCTTTATACGACGCGTCACTGTAGATCATAAAATTTCCTTGTTCATCTGGCAAGACTAGTACTGGAGAAGATACTAATCTATTCTTTAATTCCTGGAAACTTTCTTCGCACTTCTCCTTCCATTCAAATTTCTGATTTTTCCTGGTGAGCTTTGTCAATGGCATAGCTATCTTCGCGAAATCCTGCACAAATCTTCTGTAGTAACCTGCTAATCCCATGAAACTTCTTACTTCTGTTGGTGTTTTTGGCCTCTCCCAGTTGATTATGGCTTCAACCTTTGCTGGATCCACTTCCACTCCTTTATTGCTAATCACGTGCCCAAGAAATCGTACTTCTTTTAACCAAAATTCACACTTAGAGAACTTTGCATACAATTTCACCCGTCGCAGTATTTCCAGAACTATCCCCAAATGCTCTGCATGCTCCTCTTCTATTTTAGAATAGATCAAGATGTCGTCTATAAACACGATCACGAATTTATCCAAATACTTCTTAAATACTCGATTCATCAGATCCATGAAAGCTGCTGGTGCGTTGGTTAATCCAAATGCCATCACTAGAAACTCATAATGCCCATATCTGGTTCTAAATGCGGTCTTCGGAATGTCTTCAGGCTTGATCTTCAGTTGATGATATCCGGATCTTAAATCAATTTTAGAAAACCATATAGCACCTTTCAATTGGTCAAACAGATCATCGATCCTCGGCAATGGGTATTTGTTCTTAATGGTCAGCTTGTTTAATTCTCGATAGTCAATACACAGTCGCATACTCCCGTCTTTCTTCTTGACAAACAGTACTGGTGCACCCCATGGGGATACACCGGGTTTTATAACTCCTTTCTCCAAAAGATCTTGCAGCTGAGTTGCCAATTCCTTCATCTCCACTGGTGCCATCCGGTACGGAGCTTTAGAAACTGGTTCTGTTCCGGGTGCTAGATCAATCGCAAATTCAATTTCTCTGTCGGGAGTTAATCCTGGTAGATCATCTGGGAAAACATCTGAAAATTCATTGACAACTGGAATCGCTTCTAGTGCTGGAACTTCTTTACTGGTGTCTACCACATGGGCCAAATATGCTTCACAATTCTGACGCAATAACTTTTTCACTTGAGCGATCGCTAAGAACTTCTTCTCTTGCCTATTTCCTCGAAATATCACCTTCTTCTTACTACCCAAGGTCTGAAGTCTCACTTTCCTATTCTTACAATCAATCTGAGCGTTATTTTCTGACAACCAATCCATTCCTAAAATAACATCAAATTCTCCCAACTTAAAAGGTATCAAGTTGGCATAAAAATGATGTCCTCCTATTTCAATATCACACCTCGGGCACACTCGGTCGACGGAAACTTGATCCTTATTAGCTAACTCTATCATCAACGCTTGTTCTAACAACTTAACTTCGCAATGCAGTTTATCGACAAAACTTTGAGAAATAAATGATCTTGTAGCTCCAGAATCAAATAAAACTTTAACATCTATGGAGTTGACTGGAAGCGTACCTGCCACCACGTCTGAACTCTGAACAACATCCTTCATAGTCATATTGAATGTCCTAGCCTTTGGCTGGTCCTTTGTTGGTGGTCCTTCAATCCTTGGCACATTAGCAGTTGGTTCAGTTGTCTGGCAGTCCCTGGCAATATGCCCCATCTTTCCACATTTAAAGCACACTGTCCCTGATCTTTGAGCTGTAGTCTGACTTCGACACTCATTAGAATAGTGTCCCTTCTGATTGCTCTTATAACACAACACATTAGCCTTACAAATCCCAAAATGCCTTCTACTACAAAATTTGCACTCTGACGCAGGTGGACGATTGGGTCTCTGCTGATTTGAATTCTGAAAACAGTTCCCATTTCCTGGATGTGGTTTCTTAAATCCCACACTCTTATTATTCTGAAACTCTGGCCTTTTATTGAAACGGCCCTGGAAATTACCTTGTTGCTGGCCTCCTCCTGAGGTTTCTATTTTCCTTTTCTTCCCATCCTTCCCTTTTTGATACATATCACTCTTACTTTCAATCACCATTGCTTTCTGCACCACTGCCACATATGAAGTCAATTCAAACATGGCCACCCTATTCTGAATCCAAAATCTCAATCCCTGTTCAAACCTTCTTGCTTTCTTTTCATCCGTATCAACCTGGTCTGGCACAAACCTCGCTAATTCAGTAAACTTAGCTTCGTACTCAGCTACAGTAAGATCTCCCTGGGTCAAGTTCAAGAATTGGATCTCCATTTGATTCTTTATATACCTCGGAAAATACTTCTCTAGAAACAGCTCTGTGAATCTCTCCCAAGTTATAAACTCACCTCCTTCCAATGCTCGCGCGGATTCCCACCAATAGTTCGCCTCACCCTTCAGAAAGTAACTTGCAAACTTGGTCTTCTGCTCAGCTCCTGCTCCGACCAATTCAAAAGCCTTTTCCATTTCCTTAAGCCATGCATTGGCTTCCACAGGATCAGCACTTCCCTTGAACTCAGGTGGCTTCACTGCTTGAAACTGCTTAAAAGTCACTGCAGGTGGTGTTGCTCGCTGCTGCTGTTGCTGTTGCTGTTGTTGTTGCTGCTGCGTAAGATGTAACATCTGCTGCTGCATCAGTCCCAACATCTGGATAATCGCTGGATCTGTACGGCTCTCGGTACTACCCTCTCCTGAATTATTCCTTCTCTTTGGTGCCATTATTCTGGTAAGAAACAAGCAACATATATAATAATCTGTCAAGCATTGTGTCAAATATGTAGCAATTCCTTAGCATATCAAAATTCGCAAACAATATCTCTTCCCTGAATATCATAAACTTGCTACCATATTAACACAAACGACATGATTATCACATAATCCTGCTTATTATATCAAGAATAATAACACAAAGAAAATTTACCCCGAATTATCCGAACTTTTAAAATCCTCTCTTGAAATCTTAACTAAACCAACAAAATAGCAGGGCAATGACACAAGGCCTAAAGCTAAACGCAAAACAGGGAACTTAAATAACTTAGCTATATCATAACCCAATAACCTAAATTTAATCCTATAAAAGCTAGACTACACGCGCCTATCTTATGTGATCTTCCTATGACTCATCTATGTAAATCCTAAGCCTGTTTCAGTGACCATAACCTGTAGCTCTGATACCAACCTGTGACGCCCTCCAAACCCGGGGTCTAGATTTGGGGGTCACTCGCCAATAAACCAAAATAAAATAATCACAGCGGAATAATATAATAAATACGACCCCTTTACCTACACTGGATCGATCACAGGTTATAGTATGGAACAGGCACTAATACAAATCAAATGTTATTACAAACCATAGTCTAACTAATTTTACAACTTATTCAAATTTTATTACAAACCTCTAGACTAATTAAGCGTCCCAAACTGTCTACCTGGAAATACACCAACTATTTACAAGCACATAACCTCTGGTCAGACCTGGAACTTAAGCTTGCCCTGGCCTAGCTGAAAGAATCAAGATAAGAAACAAGTATGAGCGAAAGAAATGCTCAGCAAGTAGTAAATAGCTTATGATTTGGAATAACAACAGTATATCTGATGAACAAAACCAACTACAATAACTGAACAGTATCAAAACTGATATAAATTTGATAATAAACAACATTTGCAATATATTATATTTTGGGATTGGAATCCTCGAACGACGGTGTGTTGCCGCCGGTGATCAGCCGCGGAGCAACACCGGTATGCTGAAGCATATCCAACTAAACAAAAAGGTACCCAAGGCACATATTGGCCTAGCAAGGTGTTATATCCTGTATAACACATAGCTCACACTGGACCGCCGCCACGGCCTCTTACGCAACCATCCATCCCATAAAAACAATTTTCCGTCAAAGGAGTCGAATCAAATGACATCCTTAACCACATAACTCCCCATTTCTCATGGTCCGGAGTTTTATCAACAACCCATGGTGAAATAACCAGAACAATTAGTTATTCGCTAATCTCAATTCAAAACTTCACTGTATAGAGTAATTCATAGCGAAACATAAAGCGTTTAACTATTCTGAACTTAGAATAGTATGGATATTGAAAGAATAAAGTTCAGAGTCAATATCAATTGAATGATAAATAAAGATATAGGTACTTGTATAATATGATTAGAAATGAACGTCACTTGAACGATAAGTGAAGTTAGGGGTACTTGCCTGGTATGCTCAATAACCTCTTACTTTAACTCTGCTTCTAACTGCTGGCTACTATCTTCGTCTAACACTTGACTGTACTCCTTGCTACTCGATTCTATAAACAAAAAGACTATCTTAATTGACAGAACTAAACTCAATCGACGTAACTCTACGTTTTGACATCTCCCCGACCATTTATAACTAAGCATGGCATATTAAACTGTAAACAAATAGCATACTTATCACATAACACATAATCATGACATTTGTATAACACGTAATCACATAACTCATGCAATACATAAGTCAGATCATTAAAAGATACGTCTCAGTGCGCTCAGAATGAAAATCAGGTCAATATTAGCATTTATCGATCAAATACCGACTCAAACTGATATACAAATTAAATGACATTGCAATATAAAAGAAATTAGGTCTCAAAAGTATTTTTATTGAAAGCGCAATATTTTTCTGAGTCTGTACGCGTTCGTTTCGTATTAAACGGACAAACGGTTGATTTATTATGAATTTTTGAACATTTTTCGGAATAAAACGGGTCTCCAAATCATTTAATAATTAAATAATAGGGCTCGAATACTCGAAAATAATTTTATAAAAATTATCGAATCGGGAAAATAATTTAAAATAATATTTTAAAGTTCGAAACTATTTTTCGAAATTTTTAAATCAAAAATAAATAATTAAATCTAATTAAATAATCAATTAAAATTAATTAATAACTAATTAAATTAATTATTCAATTAATATTTAAATTAATTGACTAATTAAATAATTAATTATCAACTAAAATTAATTAATTAAATAATTTGGATTTATTTTTGAATTAAAAATAAATTTTCAGAATTAAAATAATAATTTTCAAAATAAAAAAATGAATTTTTAGAAATTAAAAATAGGATTTTCGAATTATTTTTAAAGTAGAAATTCAGAAACATAATCAGGAAAAAGGAATTAGGTTTTTAAGGATTAAAACCGGGTTTTGAATATGGGTCAGGATCGGGTCAACGGGTCTCGGCTGGGTCGCCAAGAACACCGGCCGGAAACTGGGTAGAGCCCAGAAACCGGCGGCTCCTGGCCGATTCCGGCGAGCCCGATAGGTAGCCAAACCGGCTTACTTTTGCTTGGTTTTCGATTGCAATCCATTCCCAGTCATGCCAGAAACACCGACGAACCCACAATCATAACAGCCGCTTCTGAATTCGTCGATTCCGACGAACTGTAAGCTAACGCCGGTAAACAATCCGGCGAACACCGATTTTACGCAAACCAACACCAAATTTAATGAAATATATCTCAAAACAAAGCTCAGGTCACAAGTAATCTACTGAAATCATTCAATCCAACCCAGGTTTAACAGAAATAAAAACCCCAAATTCGGGTAGAAACCCTAAAATTATGAATTTAAAAATTACCAAACCTCAGTTGATTTTGATGCTAAAATCAGATAGAACAGATTGAGAGCTTCACAACGGATATTCATACTTGTGATTTGGTGTTCAATAACACCTTTAAAATTGACTTTGATTCTCGGAATTCTCCAAGAACACCAAGAACACATATTCAAAGAATTTTCAGAAAATCAAACCTTAATTTCTATATGATATTGAACTCTATTTTTGAAGTATAATATACCAAATCGACCAGAAAAACATACTCTACAACATGAAAGCATCAAATCACATCAACAACATCAAGAACAAATTTTCATAATATAATTATCAAATAATTCGAATATAAATAATTAAATAAGAAAATTACTGTGATTTATGGGCAGAAACTGATGATTGATTCAGAAAGAAGATTTCGAGAGCTTCGTTTTGATATGCTGCACGCCCGAATCGGAGTTCGATAATGCCTTCGTTCGTGTGTTTGATTCTCGGGAACATATCGGTTTCTCGGGTTTTTCTCTGTATTTACGGTATTTTAACTGGTTGCAAATGAATAAACGAAATAAACGAAATAAGAAATAGGCTATTTATATTTATGGAATATTGGATCGTTCTGGATCATTTTGGATCGTTAAATTAGTTGCTTAGCCGCTAAGTAACTATAAAAACGATACAATTCAATACCAGAATTGGATAATTATCAAAACCGGGCTTTTTATAAAACACCATATACGAAAATAACATAAAAAAATATCCCGTCTTTCGAGATTACGGTTTTTATTGATTACTGAAATAACTATCGTATCGAAAATATTGCGCCGGGCCGCGCACGGGTCAAACCGTAATCCGGATCGAAAAAGTCAAAACACGGAAAATGTCCGGAATTACCAGATTAGGTTAGGAAGGAGTTTTCGGAAGAGTTTCGGGTTGTAAAAACGCAAAACGGTTGAAGTTGGAAGATTCCCGGCTTTATAAAATAATTTTATAATTATTCTGAAAATAATTAATAATTCATAAATCATTATAAAATCATATAATATTCCAAAAATTACCAGAAAAATACCACAATTATCTATATTTTATTCTGGACATATAAAAATTCAAATATTCAAATAATGTCACATATAAACATTCAGATATCAATTCTACTTTTCAGATAATTCACCAAAGTTCACATAAAATCACATAAACAATTCCGAATAATAACAATAATATTTGAAAATATATTGGATATTACAGGAATCCGTAGTTTTCTTGGTCATACAGGTTTTTATCGGTGATTCATCAAGGACTTTTCAAAGATATCTAAGCCGTTGTGCAATTTGCTTGAGAAAGATGTGCCTTTCAAATTTGATGAGGAATGTTTGGTAGCATTCGAGACTCTCAAGAAGAGTTTGATCACTGCACCAGTTATTACAGCACCAAATTGGAAAGAACCATTTGAGATGATGTGTGATGCGAGTGATTATGCGGTAGGTGCAGTTCTGGGACAGCGCAAGAAAAATCTCTTCCATGTGATCTACTATGCGAGTAAGACTTTAAATGGGGCCCAAATGAACTACACCACTACTGAGAAGGAGCTATTGGCTATAGTCTTTGGTTTCGAGAAATTTCGATCTTATCTACTTGGTACAAAAGTAACAGTATTCACTGATCATGCGGCTATTCGCTATCTGGTTTCCAAGAAGGATTCGAAGCCGAGACTCATTCGTTGGGTGCTTTTACTTCAGGAATTTGAGTTAGAGATCAAGGATAGAAAAGGTACTGAGAATCAAGTAGCTGACCATCTCTCTAGGTTGGAGAATCCCGATTTTACTTCACAAGATAGGACATTAATCAATGAATCTTTTCCGGATGAGCAGTTGTTTGCAGTTCAGGAGGAAGAACCATGGTTTGCAGATATTGTAAACTATCTCGTCAGCAATGTAATGCCTCCTAATTTGACCTCCGCTCAAAAGAAGAAGTTTCTGCATGAGGTGAAGTGGTATATGTGGGATGAACCATATTTGTTTAGACAGGGAGCTGACCAGATCATCAGGAGATGTATCCCGTTCTGTGAGACGGAGGGGATATTACGAGACTGCCACTCCACGGTTTATGGTGGACACTATGGTGGTGAGAAGACGGCAGCTCGTATTCTGCAAGCAGGTTTTTTTTGGCCTACTTTGTTCAAGGATGCTCATCAGTTTGTTTTAAGGTGTGATCGTTGCCAAAGAGTGGGAAATTTGACAAGAAAGGATGAGATGCCATTAAATGTGATGCTTGAAGTCGAGGTCTTTGATGTTTGGGGAATCGATTTCATGGGGCCTTTTATCTCGTCTTGCAATAATCAGTACATCTTGCTGGCAGTCGATTATGTCTCAAAATGGGTAGAAGTTAAAGCTTTACCGATAAATGATGCAAAGGCAGTGCTAAATTTTCTTCATAAGCAAATTTTCACAAGGTTTGGAACACCTCGGGTAATTATAAGTGATGAAGGGTCGCATTTCTGCAACCATAAGTTCACTTCTATGATGCAGCGTTATAATGTGAATCATCGAGTGGCTACTGCCTATCATCCGCAAACAAATGGTCAAGCGGAATTGTCTAACACAGAGATAAAGCGCATTCTAGAGAAGGTTATTTGTCCGTCAAGGAAGGATTGGTCTTTAAAGCTCGATGAAGCTATTTGGGCTTACAGAACAGCATACAAAACTCCACTTGGTATGTCCCCGTTTCAGTTGGTGTACGGTAAGGGATGTCATCTACCCGCGAAGCTTGAGCATAAGGCCTACTGGGCATTGAAAAAGTTGAACCTGGATTTAGATGCAGCTGGTAAGAAAAGAATGCTTCAGCTTAATGAACTTGATGAATTTCGACTTCAAGCGTACGAGAATAACAAAATGTATAAGGAAAAGGTGAAGAGGTGGCACGATAGGAAGCTACATCCTAAGTTATTTGTGCCGGGGCAACAAGTTCTCTTATTCAACTCTCGGCTCCGACTTTTTCCTGGGAAGTTGAAATCGAGGTGGTCTGGACCTTTTATTATCAAAACTGTGTTTCCACATGGAGCGGTGGAAATTTTTGAGAATGATCCGGACCAAGCATTCAAGGTTAACGGTCAGCGTTTGAAGCACTACTATGGGGACATGGCAAACCGAGAAGTGGCTAGCGCCATTTTGTTGACTACTTGAGAAGGTTACGCAACGTCAAGCTAATGACAAAAAAGAAGCGCTGCATGGGAGGCAACCCATGAATTGTTGTTACAGGAACCCTTAGAAGTTAATAACCTATCCAAAAACATAAAAAAATCAGAAAATCGGGGCTGAAAAAAAAAATTCCAGTGACCCCCTGAGTGCCCGCTCAGCTTTGCTGAGCGACCGCTCAGGGGTCGATCGCCAGAAATTTTTTTAAGTTCAGAAAAAAAAAAACCAATTGTAGCCCATAAACTCACGATTTGTTCCCACTACCCCATCATTTTAACCCTTAATCCCCAAACCCTAATCTAATTTAACCTATTCCACACCCTATATATACATACACATATCCTACATATCTCCCACAAACTTCCTACACTTAAACTCTCTCCCAAGCACCAAAACTCAGTTCTTAAACACTTTTATTGGAGAATCAATGGCACCCAAGAGAGCACGCACTATCGATAGCAACAACACAGTCCCTACTGCTGATTCATCAAGGGGTACTGCTGCAAGGCCTCGGTTGACTGACAGAGCTGCGGAGGAGGAGTACACTAGGCTTTTGGGGAAGCCGATTCTGAAGGAGAGAGGGTTTTTACCATCGGGGAGGGATGGTGAGTTGCTACCTATGATTGCAGAAAAGGGGTGGATAGCTTTTTGTGAGTCGCCCGAAGCAGTACCGATGAGCGTGGTTCGCGAGTTCTATGCGAATGCGAAGGCCGAAAAGAATGGGTTTTCTGTGGTCCGAGGGTTGACGGTTGATTATCACCCTGCGGCGATTCGCCAAGTGATTGGACAGCGAGAGAGGAAGCCCGAGGAGGAGAACTGGAATGAGAAGACTGCTGAGGATTTTGACTTGGATTTGATTTGTGCGACTCTATGTAGGCCGGGCACAGTGTGGACCTTCAAGACCGGCACTAATGAGTATCGTCACTTCCCGGCGATCGCTCTGAACAGGTATGCCCGTGCATGGAATGCATTTATTTGTGCTAATATTTTGCCTTCTTCGCATGCACACGAGGTGACAGTTGAGAGAGCACAGTTGTTGTGGGGAATTCTTCATGAGGAGTACTATGTGGACCTTGGTGAGTTTATCTACCAAGGAATTCTGAAGTTTTTGAGGGGAGCTAAGCATATGAACATCGCTTATGCATCCACGGTTACGAAACTGTGCCGAGCAGTAGGAGTGAACTGGCCGACTCATGAGCAGTTGCAGTTGCCGGCAGCTCCGATTGATTCTAGAACCCTGAATGGGATGCAGGAGTGGACCGGTAGTGAGCCTGAGGAGCATGGGCTGGGTTATCGTCTTCCAGGAGGGCGTCCAGCACGAGGTGCTACTATGGCTAGGCCTGGGCGTGATGAGGCTGGTTCTTTGAGAGCTCAAGAGGGTGCTGGGATGGCTGATACCCAGTATAGAAGGCTTTCACGGCGGATGGATGCCATGTACGAGACGTAGAGCAGGTTTGCTCAGGAGCTCACCCTTGCGTTAGGGACTGCTTTTCGGGGCCTTGGAGCTGATATCCAGTGGCCAGTTTTTGGTAAGGACTCTGCATACCCGCCGCCTGATACTCCACCCACTGAGGGTGATGATGATGATGACTCCGAGTAGGTATACCCTGTGTTCCTTTCTGCTACCTTCACTGAGGACAGTGAAGATTTTAAGTTTGGGGGTGGTAGTTAAGGAATACTGTGTGTGTCATATAGCTGCATATTCATGATAGTTTAGTTCATATAGTTGCATAATTTATGCCATATAGTTTTTTTATATAGCTTTAATTGTTTATCATGTCATGTAGCTCATGCATTTACCATGATCCCTTTTGCGATGATTTATCGACTGAATTGTGATATTGATGCGAGTGTAGTGATAGCATTAAAGTGATATTAAGTCGTGTAGGTTGATATGCATGCTAGAAGCACTTGTAATTCTACTAAGTCTTAGAGAATGTGTAAGGGCTAGATTGTTGTTATGATTTGATTGTTTTCAAGGTCAATCTATTTATTATGCTTAGAATTCGGTAATAGGCTCTTAGTGATAAAGGCATGAAAAAAAAGAAAAAAAATTGGAGTAAAAAAAAAATGGAATTTGTTGCTAGTTGTGGCTGGGCGTCAAATGGCTAGTAGCCGGCTCGCATGTTGTGCGAGTAGTCTAGGGTTGAGCAAGATGGAGCGAAACGCACTTGCTCAGAAATTTTATAAAAATAAAATAAAATAAAATAAAATAAAATAATAAAATTTTTTTTTGTGGTGTTTATGCATAATTGATCAAGAGTGGGCTCTTTGGTATTCGAGTTATTAAGTTCTTAGGGGACTTTGTGCCTAGTGACCTAAGGCTTTTAGAGTTTGGGATCCGCTAACCTAACGCTCGTTACATGGATACCATTGTATAAGTCTCTTGTGGACCTCACTCATTGCACGGTCAAATAAGCATTTGTGTTGTGAATAAAAAGCATGATTCCGTAATAAGCTCCAGAATTCTTGTAGTGTTGTATATCACTTTGTGCCTAGAATTTTTATTCTTTGTATGATCATGTGATTGCCTTGAGGATAGTCGAGTCATAATAATTGGTCTAGTTCCGAAGCATATCTATTAAGCATGTGCACACACCACGTTTCTGGTTGTATGTCTGTTGGCATGAGTTTATTGATCTTTAGTTGTCTAACTGCATTTGTTGAGATGTTGCAATTTGGTAGGTTTATTCGTAGTAAGGGGGATCGCTGCATTTTCATATAGATTGCATTCATGCATGTTCTTTTATTTGTTTTTGAGTCTGTGACGCTTGAGGACAAGCATCGATTTAAGTTTGGGGGTGTGATAAGTGGCATTTTATACCACTTAGAACGTCTTAAAATGGCTTAAATTGGTGTCTTAAAATCAAGTGTTTTGTGTATTTGATGCGTTTTTCTAGTGTTTATGCGTTTCAGGGTATTAGTTGCATTTCGGGGGAGTAATCATCAAGAATAAGCCTTGGCATGTGTTCATCGTTGAGAGAGGGAAGAAATGGGCAGATTACGGCGAAGGAACGAAGCGAACTCAGGAATTTTCCAGAAGGGTCCTGAGCGCCCGCTCAGCTATGCTGAGCGGCCGCGCAGAAAGCTGAGCGCCCGCTCAGCTATGCTGAGCGACCGCGCAGGGTCGGGGAAAAAAATAATTTATTTTAGGACTTCTATTTCTGTTTGGCTTCCACTTCTATGTAATATGAGTTTTATGGGACTATTATATAAGTAGATTTGGAGACGTTTTCAAGAGAGAGGATCGTGGTATTACGCAAGGAGCGAAGGAGATAAGGAAGAAGACCGTTTAGTGCACAGCAACGAAGAGGAAGCATATTTTCTTGTGATTCTTGTTTCATTGTAACGTTGGTTGCTAGTTTTCTTACCTTGAACCTATTTACTCTTGTGACGTACTCTGATTTAATATAATTAGTTTAGTTATATTTTCTTGTGTTTGTTTATCATGATTTCATATGAACCCATGATGACGATAAGTGCTATTATGGGCTAATCGTGATCATGGGGTTGCAACGGATTTATTATGGAATTCTTTAGTTAATTGTTTAATACTTTAGTGTGTGATGAGTGTATGATATCTAGTTTTGGGTGTGCGTATTAGTCTTATGTGCGTCGCGAACATATAAGATAGGGTGTTAATCTCTTGTGAAGCGACGGTGGATCTTGAGATTTAAAACTTGCCATGCTAGCATAGGTTCATGTACGTTGTGCATGATTAGTGGGTAACTCTAACAGTTTTATTTGCCCTATGTAATCACAAGGAATAACTTGTGCTTAAATCGTTGTGTTGTCAATTTCTGTAGACATATAGAAACTCAACATAATTGATGACTATTCAACTTCTATCTTGATTGTGGATGTTGGTAGAATGGTATTAGTATAATGAAAGTTGGCTTTTATCATTTTTGTGTTATTCGATTAATATCATCAGTGTCACATGCTAAAGGTAATAACAATGACTATTGAAGGAAGTAGTAATGAAGTTGTGATCTCATGAGTGTTTTATTATTGATAATTTGAAGTGTTAATTAAGTGATTAATTAAGTAGTTAATTGTAGTTAATATTTAGTCAACAATTCTAAGTGTTAGTGTCTTAACATTGAGAAGTAATCATACATTGGTGAGTGAGTTTAATTAGATAATAAATTAGTCTGAGTCTCTGTGGGAACGAACTAGAAAGTATTCTATATTACATTGCGAACGCGTATACTTGCGTGAATATTAGCGTGTGTTTTCGCTCTAACAGTTGCAAAATAGACAGGAAAAGTACAACTGGCACCTGTCAATTTCTAGGGAATAAGCTTGTGTCATGGTTCAGCAAGAAGCAAAATTCTGTTTCTACATCAACAGCTGAAGCTGAGTACATTGCTGCTGGTAGTTGCTGTGCACAGATACTGTGGATGAGGAATCAACCATTTGACTATGGGCTAACTGTTGACAAAATTTCTATATTCTGTGACAACACAAGTGCCATTGCCATTACTGAAAATCCAGTGCAGCACTCAAGAACCAAGCACATTGACATCAAGTACCACTTCATAAGGGAACATGTGATGAATGGTACAATGGAACTTCATTTTGTTCCAAGTGAAAAGCAGATTGCAGACATATTTACCAAGCCACTTGATGAATCAACATTCACAAGATTAGTAAGTGAGCTAGGTATGCTTAATTATTCATAAATTCATGTCCTTATTATAATTTGGTTTGAAGCCTGAAATGAATTTGAACAAGGTTGGCTTTAAGTAAAGTTTATTCTATCAATGGATATTCCCTGTTCGTTGAAAGCCATAATTGTTCTATCAACGGATGTTCATTATCCGTTGAAAGACAAATACATTTTTGGTAATTTTATCCTTCAACGGATAAAATTGTGTTAATATTCAACGGATAGATGTTTACCTCATCCGTTGAAGTGTCACATCAATTGTTTTAAGTAAGTCACAACCGTTGATTCTTTTACGTAACCGTTGATACATACATATATACACAGTTGTATGTATTTGTATTAAAGGAAGTTTTTATAATTCATACAGTTTTCTTTATTCTCAAACGGCTGTAATTTACTTAAAAATATTGTTTGATCATTACGTTTTAATTTGAGAAAGTATAAAAGCCCCTTGAATTTTTATTCTCACCAGTAGTAAAGATAATGTCCCAGTCTGGATTTGTCTATGAGAAAAACAATTTCATAGCTTTGGTGGAAAAGAATGAAGCCCACTCAGATTATCACCAGATGATGGACTTCATCAAAAATTGCAAACTAAGCTATGCAATGCTGGAAGCCCCAACTATTTATTGTGAGGTAATTGAGGAGATTTGGACAACTGCAGAGTTCAACCCCACTGATATGACCATCTCTTTCACTCTCAAAGGTAAAGATTACTGTATTAATTGTGATGATATACAGTCCTGTTTCAAACTACCTGAGAACAATGCCATGACACCACACACTGATAATGATGTATCTAGCATGTTAGATTCCATAGGCTATTCTTTTGATTCTGCTAGTTTAGGGAGTATTAGAAGAAAAGGCCTTAGGAAAGAATGGAGTTTTCTTGGTGATGCCTTTATCAAGGTTTTTTCTGGGAAAATTAGTAATTTTAATGCAATAACTTCATCTCTAGTTAATATGCTCTATATGCTAGTTTCTGATAGGTATTTTAATTTTAGCAAATATGTCATGCTAGAATTGGGTACCAGGTTAGGTAACAAAGCTAATAGACCTCATAACATCTACTATGCTAGATTCTTTATGTTATTGGCTAACCATGTTGCTGAAGGTTTGGTCATAACCAATGAGAGTAATAAACTCAAATGCTGGGCACAAGAAAAAAGGGTGCTTGCAGATCTTTTGAGAATTAACCGCAATAATCAGGTGCCATTGGTATATTTACCAATAATGATGCACCTCAGGTAAGTGAGGTAAATACTTCTTCAACTTCTACTACTTCCAACCCCATTATTTCTTTGCCTTCAAGTGTGGCCATGGAATCTTTGTCCTTGTCCCAACAGATTCCTACCAAAGCCACAAAACCTAAAGTTTCAAGACCAAATCAAAGAAAGCCACCTCTATTGTTTCTCAAAAGACAACAGTTGTAACAACTACCATAAACCCTGAGGGGAGTGAACAGGGTGTGAGTGGTGAGGGGAGGGGTGAACATCAAGAAACCCCCCAGGATAAGGTAGGAGAGGTGAGTGGTACCCCAGCTAGCCAAGCCACAGTTTCTCAAAAGACTGTGGTGGTTGAAAAGGATTCAAACTCATCCCTAGTTGCATCCTCCCAAAAGGGTGCAGCTATTGAAAATAGTCCCCAACAGGGACACAGAGCAAAAGAGGGAGGGACACTGAAGCCACACACTCACCTGTAAAAGCCTTTACAAGAAGAAAGAAGATCAAAACCTCAGTTTCCACACAGGGTGCACACACTGCACAGATACACCCACCTGTATCTATGCCTTCTCAAATTCAGCTTGATGTGACTCCAACAAATGTGGAGTCACATCCTCATTCTCTCAAAATTGACACACATCAATCACCAAATTCTCCATCACCATCTCTTGATGTGGACATGATATTCACATCAATTCCTGATTCTCCCTCATTACAACTCAGGGAGGAGCCCCACTCAAATATTGGCGATCATCATCTTTTAGGTTATTTGTTGGATCATCAGCCAATTCTTTCAGATTTGGTTGAAGAATCTGTGTCCCCTAAATTAAAATCAATCCACACAGATTCAAAAATCATGTCACTTTCAATTTCTACTTCTTTTCCTTCTTCAACGGATATTTCTCATCCGTTGACAAGTGGTTATTCTTCGACGGATAAGCTTAACAACAGTTATCCGTTGATACCATCAGTTCCTACTTCAACGGATACTCCCTATCCATTGATAGTCTCTACATAAATAACTGAATCAATTCCAAGTATAGAAGACATGGTTACTGTACAATCACTTCTAGGATTGAGGGAAGGGAGTGAAAATTTGAGTGAGAGGCTGGGTTGCTCCCAGGCAAAAGGAGAGCTTGAGAGTCTAAATATGCATGATATTTCTTCCAGCATGGCAAAAGAAAGTGAGAGGAGTGCCACCTTAGTAGGTTAGGGTGAGGGTGTGAGGAGTGTGAGCCAGGGGGAGCCCCTGATGCAAGAAAAGAGAGAAATTGAGAGAAAAGCAGGTACGGAAGGTATAAGGGTGAATCCAGCCATTGCCAATGATTCAATGATTGTGGATGATGCTGAAAAGGAAAGACAATTTCAGCAACACTACAAAGCTGTAATTGATAACATTTCCTTGGTTGCTGACACTTTTACTCATCCTGTGTCAGCCTATCAATTGTTGGCTACTCAGGGCAATGAGGAGGCATAAAAGACTTTAAACCTAGTACATACTTCAGAATCTCTACAAAGGGATAAAGCTGCTGTCAACTTGATGCCTTCTACAGCTGGTGAGCCATCTGAAGAATTTGGAGTAAATTCTAATGATGATGACTCTGTTTCATTTGATGGAAGCATGAACTTAGGGGAGATGAAGGCCCAAGTTCTATTCCAGATTTACCTGAATGGGCATTGACAAAGGAGTCAACACCAGGAAAATTCAATGTCTCCTTAGTCAAACAAATCATGTCAATCCAAAGAGCCATTCAGAACACCTCCAATGCTGGTACCAAGGCTGTTCTTCAAGCCCACCTAGATTCTCTACATCTCATGAAACTACAATAATTAAGGCATAATCTGAGTGTGGATGAGCTCAAGAAGGATATAGCTGACTTAAAGTCCTACAATTCTGAGAAGCTGGATTCAGTCATGCCCTATGGTACCATGCAGGACTTGTTACTGAGACTAAGAAGAGAATTAGATGCTGAAAAGAGGCTGGCCAAGTTGGAGGACAGAGTTCATGTCATTGACTCTGTGGTCACCATTCTTCAAAATCAACAGTCTCAGAAAAGTCTACTCATGCAGCTGGCTAAAGCACAAGGCTTGACTCCTCTCCTTGATGATATCAAAAAGGGGGAGAATAAAGAAGGGGGAGGGGAGCCATCTACAAACATTCAAATATCCAAAGTGCTAGTTCCTGCCATCACTACTTCTCCAACACTTCAAATCAAAGGAAAGCTTGATGGAATTGATCTAATCCAGCTAGCAGCAGCTGAGATGAAGGTGAAAGAGCAAAGGAGACAAATTGATGAAAGGATGCAACAAGTGTTTGGCTCTACAACCTCAAAATCATTATCTGTGAAACATAGCACAAAGGTTGAGCCAATCATTATGGAGCACAAGCCAGTAAGGAGGAATAAAGTTGGAGAAACTTCCTTTAGGAATTTGAAACCCATAGTACTCAAGCCATCCACTAGATTCAACAGGGACTCTACAAAGAACCCTCTAAACTTTAGTCAATCAAAGGAAGTAGATTTTCCTCTTCCAAAACCTGATGAAGATAAAATTTTGGGTGGCAGCATCATAAAGCACAAAGAGACCAATGATGTAGTGGAAAGAATGAATATGGCTATCAATTATAGAGAGGGAAAAAGTATCTGTGTGATGCAAGAACATCCCAAATTCTCTAAAGCCAAGAGGGAAGAAACCATGAGGTTAAAGGAAGAAGCTAAAAAGCTGAAGGCTGACAAAAGAGCACAAGCAAAGCTTGAAAATAGCTAAAGTCAAGTCAGGATGAAGAAAAGAAGAAGATTGAAGACAAGAGTGAAGAAGACAATATTGAAAGCAGAAATGTGGATATGGGGAATGTGGTTGGTGAGAGTGTGGAGGAAAGAAAGGAATGGCAGAAATGGAACAGAAGGAAGGCCAATACAAAAAGGAAGAGTGGAGATGACACTGAAAAACCCGATCAAAATCTAAACCACTACCTTCCATTCCTGAACCTTTTGTTGCTGATCCTAGTATAAATGTCCATGGTGAACTAATCATCCCTAAAGAGGAACCTATTGATTGGGACACCATCAACTTGCCTACCTTCCTAACTACCTCTCCACCACTAAAGAAACTGAAAAGAAAATCCAAATCTACACCTCCCCTAACCTCAAGTAAATTCACTCAGAAATATAAACCTAAGCCTAAGCCACAAGCCTCACAGGATGATTATGTTCACATTTGTGACATAAAAGAGTTTACAGATATTGAACTCTATCTGGATGAGCTGGAGGAAGTAAGGGGAATAAGTGCATACAAACAGCTCCCAGAAAAGCTAGTGTTCAAGTATAAAGGAAGTGAGGAAATGACTTGGCCTCTTCAAACAATTCTGAATGAAGGCTATTATACCTTGGTTAGAGTCTACTCAGCTATCAAAAGGGATTCTGGCTTTACCAGGACTACCAAAACTGAGATTCTCAACAAGATTGCCAGCATAAGGAAAACTTGGTGGGAGTCTAATTCCTTGCCTAGAACATTACTCATACCTGAGCATGGAATTACAATTCATAAATCACCTCATTGGTTGATGGAGTTCAGAGACAATAAAGGAGTCAGAAGATTTTTCAGACTTGAAGACCAGCTTAAAATTGCCAGTAATGAAACTCTCAAGGACATGCAATCTAAGTTGGACATCAGTGAAAAAGATGAAGCTTAATTCTACAGACAACTCCAACTCCAAGTAGAGGAAAATGACGGGAGGCTAGGGAAGAAAACAAGGGATCAAAGGAAAAGAAAATAATCTGCTCAGCCTAAAGGAGCATCCTTGGAAACAATGTAATTCTTCAATTCTATCTCAGTACATACACTTTTGCAGCACTTTTGAATTTCTACTTGATTTCAGTTGATATATTTGTTAAGTGTTTTGTTATCATCAAGTTAAACACGAATTTATGCCTATAATTCTAGTAGACATAAATAGGGGGAGATTGTTAGGAATATGTGTATTAGTTTGATGATAAGTTAAACAAAACACTTAAGTAGAAATCTAGTGTTTGTAGCCTCAACGGATAAGACCATTCTGGCTATCAGTTGATGGAGTAGCTTTACTTAGAAATAAGTTTAGTATTGTAGCACATTTCAGTTTCTGTATTTAAGTTATAATTCTTAGATGATTGTGGGAAATTATAAGTCATGTTGACTACTAGTGGATATGCAAATAGGAGGGCTAATTGTAAATATTTCATGCCTTATAATTTTGTATAAGTGAAGTAGTATCAACTGATAAATTAAAGGCCTTCAACGGATGAGAAACAAAGCTTCAACGGATAACATCCATCAACGGATGAGTGCATCAATGGATAAAGCTTCAACTGCTAATACATCAACGGATAAAGCCATCAACAGATGAAAGCTTCAACGGATGCTCAGTTCAATAGCAGTTGACAGTGACAATTCATAAGCTGACAGATGCACATGGCTTGACAGAGACAATTGGAATGTGGTATCCTCTTGGAGGAATCAAGAAAATGCAGCATTTCCATTCTGGTGCAAACAAGGAAGTATTCAAAGATTCACAGATTATCCTAGATCGCATTGGATAGAGAAATGAAGAAGAAACATGTGAAGAATATTTTTAATTGTATTTGTACTTTTGTCTTCACTTGTAAACTTGGTGATATATAAACCAAGTTGCAGCTAGTAATTAGATGGTGAATTTTCCAGAGCTGTTTAGAAAAACATAGAGAGAAAATCATCTAGTTTGTACTAGGACGCAGCTGTGATCAATTCTTTTGAATAACAGATTTTCTGAAATACATATCTCTGGTGGAACAACAAATACACCAGAAAAGTTTTTAAAGCCTTTGTGTTCTTTACATTTGTCTTTTGAATATATATATGTCTGCACCTGCCTAAAGCAATTCACACACAAATGTTCATCAAAACACTTTGCCTTTGAAACTGCTCAAAACTTGAAAAAGTTTTGAGATTTACATTCAACCCCCCTTCTGTAAATCTCATTGTTAGTTCCTTGGGAATAACAACTACCACACTTGACACAGATTTTTCTAGGAGCATATTTATCAGGTGTGTAGTTATTGTGTTTGTTAATCCCTACTTTACCATTCCTATTGTTTTTCTTTTTAGTCTCTATTTTTACCTCAATCTTTTCAAGTCTGTCACTTAACTGTTTGACAGTCATGTGACCAACATTAGTCTTTTTCCCTTTCTTAACCAGACTCGATTCTCCTGAAACAAAGTTCTTGGAAACTGACCCATACTTCTCATTTAGCTTAACAAGTTTGGCTTTACTGATAGGCTTGCTTACAGCCGACGGATGAGGATTTTCATCATTCGACGAATAACACTTTTTGTTATCCGACGGATGATCCTCATCCTCCGTCGAGTCTACATCTATAAGCACTCCATCTACCAAATTTGGTTCTAGTTTCTCTTTGTTCTTTTTCCAGGCTGCATCACAGAAAGACTCAATTCCATGAACTTTGGTGATTTGAGTATGGACATCCCTGGATGTTTTCCATGTTTTAATCACCTCTTGTTCACGCTCGAGCTGCTTCTTTAAAATTTTCTCTTTCTTCAAGAACTCAATTAATTCCTCCTTGGCAATTTTACACTCAATTCTTAATTTTACAAAATCAATAAACTGAGACTCAAGCACATTATTTATCTCACTCAAAAACAAATTGTTTTCTTTGATTTTAGCATTTTCTTTAATAAGAGACTTAAGTGTAACACGCAAATGATATAACTCTGTAGACATGTCATTTATGGCATCATTACACTCAGCTTTAGATAAATGTGCAAGGTTTGTAGTAATTACCTGATTACTTAAAGAACTTGTTTCTGTCTCATCAGACTTGGCCATTAGGGCTAGATTGACATAGCTGACATCTTCATCTTCATCCAGCCATCTGCTGCCCAGTCATTTTCTTATGTTATGAAAGCCCTTTCCTTTTGTTTGAGCAGCTCAAAGTATTTTTGCTTGTAATCCACTGGCTCAAACTTTTTCTTACTGGAATCTGACTCCCTACACTCACTAGCAAAATGCCCTGCCAAGCCACATTTGAAACATTTGAATTTTGATTTATCCACCATGTTTCTATTTGGCTTGGCTGCTCCAAAGTTCTTTTTGAACTCGAGCTTGGAAAATCTCCTGGAAAGAAATGCTAGGTGTTCATCAATGTCTTCCATGTCATCTTGGCCCAAATAATCTTCATTTTCTACTGCAAGCCCCTTGCCCTTGTTCTCACAGACCCTTGAAGTTGATTCAACAGCTTTCATCTTCACTTCCTTCTCCTTTTCCAACTCAGCAACTAGTGCAATGGATCCTCCTTTCTTCTTTCTTCTTTCCTCTCTCCATCCTTTCATCCTGCTCTATTTCAAGCTCATAGATTTTCAGGATGCCATACAGTCTCTCCAAAGTAAACTCCTTATAGTCTTGTGAGTTTCTTAATGAGACTGTCATTGGTTTCCATTCCTTTGGAAGAGATCTAAGGAATTTCAGATTGGAGTCTTTTGTCTGATAGACCCTTCCATGCAACTTTAGAGCATTTAGTAGTTTTTGACACCTACTAAAAATGTTGGTGAGAGACTCACTTTCTTCATTGTGAAAATGCTCATATTGCTGAATCAAGAGCTGCATCTTGTTTTCTCTAACTTGCTCAGTGCCATCACATATTTTCTGTATTGTATCCCAAACATCCTTGGCAGTTTTGCAGTTGATAATGTTGTCAAACATATCTCCATCAACTCCATTAAACAGGATATTCATGGCCTTTTTATCCTTCCTGACTTGTTCAATGTCAGGATCAGACCATTCATGCCTTGGCGTAGGGACTGATGGATTATTTCCTGTTGCTGCTCTCATTGGAACATGAGGGCCTCTTTATATGCAGTCAACATAGGCCTCATCTTGAGAAAGCAAATGAAGATGTATCTTTACCTTCCAATGATGGTAATTATCTTTATCCAGAAAAGGGATCTTGACTCCAACATCCTTCTTGTTCATCTTGCTGTATTGTTTTGATCTTTAAACTCTTTGTAAGTTAAGAGCTTGCTCTGATACCAATTTTTAGTCCCTTAACAATATGACAAGAATTACAGAAGGGGGGTTGAATGGAATTCTTGAAACTTTTTCTTGAAATAAAATGTCCTAACTCAAATATAAATATAAGTGTATTGATTAGCACAATGCGGAATAAAAACTTAAGTGAATCAAAACACAAGTAATTAAAAACAAGAGTCTTTAAAAACTTTCTGGTGAATTTAAATGATTCCACCAGAGATATATATTATATATCGAGAGAACCCTGTGTGCAGAAATGCTCACAACTGCTTACAATAATTGAACTTCTAAGACTACAGAGAAATGCTAAGAATCCTGCTTACAATTGTTTCAATGCTTTCTTGCTTAGATCGATAGTGTCTTAGTTGCTACTACTTGGTTTATATATCACCAAGATTACAAAGTAATAAGACAAGATAATAAAACAAAAACTATCTAGTCTATTACAATGCTACTTCATTACTCTATTCCAGCATCTTTGAATATCTTCATAATAGCATGGAAATGGCAATGCTTCTTTGTTCTCGAAAACCCAGTTGAATAGGCTACCACATTCCATTTGCATCCACTCGACGCATGTGACTGTGTTGTCAGTGTCAACTGATATTTGAATTCTTTATCCATCGGGTTCATGATCATTCGTCGAGTTGTCTATTTGATCATCCGTCGACTTCATTGTAGTAGCAAACTGGCACTTGACTTCATTTCATTTATGCAGAATTACAAGACATCATCTATGTACAATTAATCAACCTATTCTTTATATCTAGTTAAAGTCAACATGACTTGAATACTACTTACAGAATCTATACAATGGTGAATGCAGAAATGTGCTACAGACTTATTGTTACATAAGCTACTCACTTGATGGATAATAAGTCATCATCCGTCGGGACTATAATGAGTCATCCGTCGGGACTATAAATCTTATCCGTCGAGTGCTACATTATTTCACTAAGTAAAATCTACTAAGGTGTTTTGTTCATGAAATCATCAAGTACACAACATATACACAACATCGACAAGTTAATTCTACATGCAAAGACTTGAAGACTTCGACAAGCCAAGCACATTCGAGAACTCAGAGATCTCGATAAATCAAGTACATATTCGAGAAATCAGAGATCTCGACAAGTCAAGTTCACATTCGAGAACTCAGAGATCTCGATGAGTCAAAACACTTGTAGAGAACTAAGAGATCTCGATAAACCATTATACTTATCGAGATGTCAGTTCTCTATAGTTCAAATGGAAATCTCGATATAAACATCAAGTACATAATACAGACCAGTGAAAGATCCAAGATTATCAATCAACAAATAAATCAATCACTGATTTGAAAAGTCTACAAAAGCAGTTTGAAGAGTAAAAGATCAAAGGCCAAGATTAACTGACAAAGGAAAGTCACAGACATGCACGATTTGCAAAGATACACTAAGCCAAGAATAGAAAGCTTTAGATAACTTAAAGTAGGGTTTAGTACATGCTATTGCATGCTGTGTAAAACCCGTGTTTACTATTTTATAAAGTAAATACTGGATGCTTTGTTTTAAGTTGTAACAAAATAGATCTAGAATTTCTTGTAACTCTCTCAAGAAAGTAGCTGAGTTTTTTATCAACAAAGAACCAAGAAATTTGTAGCAAGACATGATTTTAATATAAAATTAAGTGAGTTTTGAAGATAGTGTGTTTATGTGCATGTTTTATCATTTCTGTTAAAAAACTTTATCTCTACAAATTAGATTGCTTTGTTCACCATATCCATAACAGTTTAAAAAGCTTAAATATCCTAAAACACATTCACCTCCCCTCTGTGTTGCATTCATTACCTAACAAGTGGTATCAGAGCAAAATCTGAAAGCAAACAGATTAAAGATCTTGGAAGAATGAATACACAGAAGATTAGCAATATCAAGAAATTTACTTTTGAAAGATCTAACTACACATTATGGAAAAAGAAAATGATGCTGTTTATAAGGATGGCCAACCCATTATATGTTCAGATTCTCAAGAATGGCCCTTTCACCCTCATGGAAAGAGTAGAGGAATCTACAGATGGAGACATGGTCATTCCAGCACATTATGCTCCTAAAGATCCTTCACAATATACTGAATCTGAAAAAAAAAAGTCTCTCTGGATAGTGGCTTGCAATTGATTTTAATAGAGTCACTTGACAACGTGATGTACAATAACATTATCAACTGTGAGACAACCAAACAGATCTGGGAAAAATAGAGATTTTATGTGAGGGAATAGAGGAAGTTAGATCAAACCAAAGGAGGATTTTGGTTTCTCAGTATGAGGGCTTTATGGCTAAACCAAAGGAAGGAATTGCTGAAGTTTTTGAAAGATTCAATAAATTGATAAATGACTTGCAGCTACATGATAAATATTATAAAGCTGAGGAGGTTAACCTAAAGTTCCTGCTAGCTCTTCCTGATCATCTTGAACAGAAAATATCAGCCATTAGAGAAGGAAGAGATCTAAGCAGAATGATTTTGGAAGTTCTATATGTGTAATAACCCCAAAAAATTTGAACTTTTTGTAACCCTTATGAATAGTGTTTTTGCTGATTATGTTGAATGAGAAAACTTTTCATGCCACACTATGTAGGGGTTCTTCTATTGTTATTCTGAGATCTTATTAGTACTCTATGTGGTATATAAATGTATGTAAAGATCGTCAGAATCCAAATTCGAACACTTTGATTTTTCCCGAAAATCCACCAGATACCGAAAGAATTGAGTATAAGGTAACAGGATAAAAAGGATTTAAATTCAAGGATTATAATAGAGGATCATAAAAGGAATATAATGTATTGAGAAAGGTTAAGGAAACCCAAGTAATAAGATCCCGGGTATGATCCCTCAAACGATAAACGAGAACGAAAGTTAAGCGAACCGTATAGCAGATCAGCGATCATTAGCCAAGTAATTAGGAGCTTATCAAAGAGGTTAGTGATGATGATGTCATCAAACCAACAAGAAGAGGACAAGTGTGGGAAGATGACATAAGAATGATGACCTAAGCATGACCAAAAGGGAAAGAATTGTTGGTTGATTTTAAGCCATTCATTTTTTACCATGGTAAAAGGTAATTAACAAAACAAAAAGGGAAAGCAACCAAACAAGAAGCATTTCTTCTCCCCCCTCATTCTTGCTCTCGGCTTTTCCATGAAAAGCAAAGGAAAATTTTCAAAACTCAAGCTACACACCTTCAAAAAATCAAGAGGTTTGTTTCTTTATCTTCCATAATTCATACCTTAGATGAGCCATAAGTTTAAGCTCAAGATTCCATGTTTAACATAGCTAATCAATTCATCAAAGTTCTTGGTGAATAGTGTTTTCAAGAAACTAACTTTGTGTTTTCTTATGTTTTCTTCAAAATCCAAGCTTAGTAGAGATAGTTAGTGGTTATTTAAGGCTTCCTAAGTGATTCTCCACTCTCCAAGGAAGGTATAACCCCTCCAAACCCTAACTTTACTTTGAGTATTAGGTTTGGTTTTGTTTGTTATAGTTCATGAGAGCATGATTCTTGTATGTTTAGAGTTTGGTTGGAATTATAATGATTTTGGAGTTGTAAATCTTGGATTATTGGTTAATGAACTTAAGAATAGTTTTAGTTCATGTATGAGAATAATATAAATTGAAGAACTTGAGGTGTTGGGGCTGTTGTAGTATTGTATGGATGGAGTTTGATTGTATGGTTAATTTGTGGTTGATTTGGAGTAGGATAAAATTTGGTAATCGCGTAAATATAGCCGTCGTAATGCCCGATTTACTATAGACTTCTTTTATTCTTAAAATCAGGACCCGTGAACTCACTGTACGATTTTGACCATTGCCATTATTAGATAGTTCACGTTACGAGCTTCGTTTTGATATGTGGTTCACTTAAATCCGATGTATGGTTTAGGAGAAACGACCGTTTTAAGTAACGGCGTTTCGCGACCAAACCATTACCCCTCGCCTTACTTTGAAACCTTGGTTAAGGCCCTTAAATGACTAATTGGAATATAAAACAATTAAGTAAAGTGGATTAGGCAGTTGGTAAGGTACTCGCGAAAGAATCGCCTTAAAACTCTTAATGGTTAATTTATTAAAAATGGTGGAGCCGAGGGTACTCCAGCGACTTAAGTGAATCGTTAAGCGCAAAAGCGAGCGTTAGAGTCTAGTTGGTTAAAGTATAGATTCTTAAATGACTTTGGTTTAATTCCAACGTATATGTTGTTTACAGGTTACCAGGCTCGTCCCAGGCCTTTTACCACCCCCAGTCGCTCAGGCAAGTTTTCTACCCGTTATACTGTTGTTGTGATGTATATATGTATATGCATTATCTTGTGATAAGTGCATGATTATTATTAGCAAAGTCTTGCGATATATTGGAGCATGTGATATGATATGTATATGCATGCCTGTTTCATAATTTTGATATTCTATTATCAATTTAAATTCTTATAAGTTGCATCATACCTATGCTAGAGATAAGCAGTAGTTGCGTATACCCTTAGTATAGGGGACCCAAAGGTGAACATTTTTCTAAACCGGGAGTCGATGTTCCCGAGTAAAGTTTATGTATATATATATAAATAGTTTTCAAAACTATTAATCGAATAAGGTTTATTCGATAACTTTATTTTATTTAATGAATATTATTTTGAATATTCATTCGAGGACTTATGACTCCGCTTATTTTATTTAATGAATATTATTTTGAATATTCATTCGAGGACTTATGACTCCGCTTATTTTATTAAATAATATTATTTATTTTATTAAAGAATAATGTGTCGGTAATCAAACTTATTTTCGATTATTCAAATAAAGATCGTACTTTCGTATAAGTATATCTTTGGTTATTTATTATTCATTTCAAGTATGAGTTTTAAAACTTCTACTTCAATTATTTTTATAAAGATTATCCTTATGGGAATATTATTTAAATAATAATATTCAGATATCCTCCAACATATCGGGACTGATTTATTTTATTAAATCAGCATTACTCCAAACATTCTCAAAAATGTTTTCGAGTCTTCAAAATGATTTTAAAAGTTAGAGCGGATCCCAAAACTCGTTTTCAAATTTAAGATCTTCCTTTCGAAGGGGACTTGAATACTCGCTCAAAAATCTAAGGGATCCGGCTCTGTGGTGTATTTTATATTCGCAACGTGGTTGCTGTTTTGAGAAAACAATTTGATTACTTGCCCAATATTCGGGAAGTAAGTCCATCTAATTAAGTCGACATAAGCGACAGGCTGGGGTACGGTCTATGAAGGTGTAAGAGGCTGGGTGACAGTCCATCCATGCGTGAGTGGCCGGGTAACGGTCTAACGCGAAGTCTTAATGTGGCCAGGGTGATGATCGGCGAGGAATTCATCCATCTACAGTAGAAAAAGGTTACTTATTGGTATCTTTGCCTGATCAACAAGATATCGGGTTTATGCCAAAATTCTTTTCTCCTTTCCAAATTCATTGGATATTGCAACTCTGTTTATAATTTTCATAACAGAGGTTTTCAAGGAGTGTATGAAATGTATATATATATGTGTATATATATATCGGGACTTAATAAAGTATCTCGTAATTTCATTATTTATAATGATATTTCAAAGATTGAATCTATTCAAGTCTTTTCTTGTAGTCTCATCTATGTGATGAACTTTTGAAACTGATGATACCTTGAACGGTGGTAGTTTAAGTAGTATCCGGAAAAGATATAAGTATATTGGAGTATCTTGTAACTTCATCTTTTCAACTTATATCTGGTTAATGATTATCTTATGCATGACAAAGATTTTCACAAAAACGTTGAGACAAGGTTAGATATATGAGATCACCTTGCAACGATATTTTTATACAGTTATAAACTGGAACTCTGTGTATATTATGCATGGAAGAGGACTTCCAAGATTTTGAAAAGTATATATACATATATACTGAATATTTTGCGACTTGGTCACGATAAGATATCAAACTTGGTTCATTTCTTCTTGACCAAGACTTTCATCAGTACTATGAGAATGCTCATATATTGTTAATTATTATACATATTATTTCGGTGGGCTTGTTACTCACCCTTGCTTTCTTCTTTCATCACACAATAACATATAGACAAGATGAACAGGACCAAGCTCCCAATTTACGAATGGATAGGAAACGTTCCAAAGTTTCCTGTAGGCGTTGATGCCGCTGTAGCTGAGGTAGGAAGTACCAATAGGCTAGGCTTTCAACTTCTGATGTACCAGACTTATGTATCTATATGAATTGTAATAATAGCAAAGAAAAATAAATTTATTCAGAAACCCTTTTGAGGTGTAATGGCTTATAATTGTGGAATAAAATGACTTGTGTTATTTTTGGTTTTCATCTCTGAGACTCTAACTTGTGGTGTGTGTGTATATATTGTGGGGTCACAGTACGCAGCAGTTGGTTGATTGTTAAGGTTAAGTATTATTAAGGGAAATGGAACTCGTGACAACCCGAATCCCCGACCCCGGATTTGGGGGTGTTACAGAAATGGTATCAGAGCTAAGCATTATAAACCTCAGAGATGATGTGACGTTAAAATAATAAGTTCACTAAGATAATAAGAACTCTTGCCAAGTTCATAGTCGCACTACCTAACGTAGTACTGACAGTTAAAACCCTTATGGGAACCCTTATAAATATCGTGATAGAAGCGTAGTTCGTTATCGTATATGGTAGCGGGACTCCGAACCCTGAGGTTGAGGAGCAACAGCGCGATGATGTTTTACTACATATTGGGGATTAGATTGTGGATCCGATAGAGCATCCTAATGAGGGACCGGATGATGTTCATATTGAGGATGTAGCGGTTGAGGATGTTATCGTAGAAGGGATTGTTGCTGAGGAGGATCCCATGGGGGATCCTGATAAGAATGAATAAAGGACCACTGAGGAATTGATAACCATGGTTAGGGAAACTACCAGAGGTAGGATTGGTCGGTCACTACCAGAGGTTCGTTCAAGTTCGTAAAGATAGTAGCCCCTTTAACGCGGCTTACTCATAAGACGAAGAAGTTCGAATGGACAGAGAAATGCGAGAACAGCTTTCAAGAACTGAAGCAAAGGTTGGTGACGGCTCCTATGTTGGCGTTGCCGGATGGAAAATGAGATTTTGTGATTTGTAGTGACGCTTCGCATAAAGAATTAGGGTGCTTCTTATACAGCACAACAAGGTAATCACGTACGCGTCAAGATAATTAAGGGAATATAAAATTCGATATCCCCACCCATGAGCTTGGGCTCGTGGCAATAGTTTTTTCCCCTAAAGATTGGATGCACTACTTGTATGGAGAGAAGTGCGAGATTTACACAAGCCATAAGTGCTCTAGTGCATTTTCACGCAGAAATAGCTCAACAGCCAGAGGAGATGGTTAGAGCTAATCAAGGATTACGATTATGAGATTCTTTATCATCCAGGGAAAGCCAAAATGGTGGCTAATGCCCTTAGTATAAAGGAGAGACTCAAGATGAAAATGTCTTTGGGAGAGTTGATAAGAGATTTTGAGAAAATGGAAATAGAAGTGAAGGTAACCGGAGCCGGTACCAAAACACTGTTTGAAATTGCAATACAGCCTGAATTATCGAAAATGATCATATTGTGCCAAGAAAAAGTGTTGAATGAAGGCAGAGAGTCAATGACTGGAGAAGAGATTAATACCAAGAAAGATGATAAGGGAATAACGAGGTATTCCTACAGAATTTGGGTTCCAAACGTTTAAGAGCTTAAGGACTGGATCTTAGATGAAATCCATAGCTCGAGGAAAAAGATTTAGGGCAAACCCCGAATGTGATAGTCAGGGAGGTTGCCATTAGGAAATAAGGAGCCCATAACATAATGAAGTGGAAAACAAGGATTTTAACGTATAAGATAACCCCAAGTATGGGAAAAGGATGAAACATTTCATACTAAGGAAACAGAAAGTCGAGTAAGGAAAGGAGACCCGAGACGGTACTCCTATACGGCAATTCATGGACCTGTCTAAAAAGAACTTAGACTATTATCCCCAACCACCACCCTGAGGAGGCAGTGCGGTGGGAAATTCTTTCAGGACCTTTAAGTCGCTAAGCTCTCAGAGTTCCATGGAACAAGCGAACCCAGTAGAGGCGAGAGCCTGGCTAAAGGAAATATAGGAATCATTTGAGATTCTAAATGATGGACGAATCACAAAAGACTGGTTTTGTCACTTACCCTCCTAAGAGAGGGGCCACCCGCTGGTGAAAGACCAAGAAAGGAACGGAGCCAGAGGTTATAATAAACTGATTAAAGTTTAGATAATTATTTTCGGGAAAGTAATTCCCAAGGTTAAGGAGATAGTGTAAAAGCTTTAGAGCCGAAACAAAGGCGGATGAGTATGATAAATTATGAATCTAATATTGTAAAAGTTGTCAAGATTCGTTCCGATGACAAGAATCCCAGAACAACGTGATGTTTGAAGTCAATGATTAGTGGATTCATGAAATGATTGTAAGAGAAAGGAAAAAAAATTGAAGTGGGAAGAAATAAAAAGGCAATACAGTTTGAGGAATGATAAGGGAGTTGGGTTTGAGGAAACCCTAAAGACTCGTAGCAATAGAAATAGAAAAGTATGTAATCATCAGGATGAGGGTGATTCACCATAAGTTAAAGTTGATGGTTAGAGGCATAAGAGATACATATATTTTATCCCCTGTAAGTTGGGAGGATTCGAGGAAACCTTGAGATAATTCGAAGGATAAATAATGAGACGCAGATAGACTGAGGAGACAAAAAAATAAGAAATTATGAAAATTGGATGAAGGAAGTGACCTTCAAGAATGTGAAGTGTAATACCGGTGGCATTATACCCAGAAAGGGAGACGCCAGGTATGAAAGATATCCCAACATTGAGATGACTGTTGAGATAAACAACAAAAGTAAATGAGGAATTATTAAGAAGAAGTTCACGTTGAACACAACCAATATCTTCCAGAACATCCTTGTTATCGTTACCAAATTAGGCAAGAAAAGCGGATAACCGTTGTTATCTTTTTGAGGCCATATTAATTGACCTCATTCTGAATACAGAGGTTATTGTGAAATTGGTATAGACTATCGAGGTGGGAATGATTGAATAAGATAATCTATCAAGGATATATGACTTGATTTATCCATGAAAGGATGCAAGTACCTTTTTAAAGGTGAAGTTAAGGATATAACTTCGATAACTTGAGATGAACCCTAGGGGAATGCATAAAGGTTGGCATTTCGCCCTTAATAGGGACAGTATGAGTTTTGATAGTATGGAACGAAGGACCAAGGTAACAACAACCTTTAAAGGTCAGTAGAGAAATTTCTGAAGTACATAGATAATGGTTCTAGTATTAGTAAATGGTATTTTGATATGCCCTGTATCTAGGGAATACAGGAGGAACGATTCAAGGATAACCTTAGAGGTTTTACAAGGAGAAAGGTAATATTTAAAGTTCTCAAGAATAGAAATTTTTGATGAAGGAAATATGACGTAATTATAATAATGCCAGGTGGGGCACGTGTTGAACCATAAGAAAGTATAGATCGATCCAATGAGGGTCGAGATTGGTGAAAATAAGAAGGACCCAAGATAAGAGACGTCCTAAGTATGATCGAGAGTCAGTCGTGGCAATGTTCACATCTAAAGACTAAGGCAATGCCTTATGAAAAAAAAATGGTGATATATTTTTTTTTACCAAAGCTTAAGGAAGAGCATCTTCACATAAGCAGTGATTGAAATGAGGTAGAAAAATTATTTGGAGGTGGTTAAAATGACATTGACTATAAGGAAATTTTACTATCTGGAAAGGCCAAAGAGGTGGCCGACACTTTAAAGGTAAGAGGATAATTATAGGCGCTCGTGCCAGAGGAATACAGTGATGATGGTTAAAGCTGTGAAGGTTCTATTAAGGTTTGGAAGATTGACATTCCTTCTGATGACTGTGTAATACCCAACCGTAATAGTAGTTGGTAAAGGTTTAATTCATGTAATCGCCATGATCGGGCTATCTATCTTAGAAGGTACTATCTTGAGATAAGCCAGGACCATATTTCAAAAAGGACTAAACAAACCTTTGAGTTAAGTCTTCTATTTAAGGCATATGATTAAGAATGGTATTAACCTGCTATCGTTGCTTTGATTGAAACTCTTCTGCAATTTTATCTGCTTCATTTCATGAATGTACATCAGGATCTGGAGTGTTCTTCATGAATCATGAATGGTGATTATGTTAACTCCTTAGAAGAATTTGATACGACAGGTATGGACTCCGTATGGGTAGCTATTAAGATTCCAAGGAAAAAGAATGACGACAGTAGGTCAGTGGTTGTGGCGCCCTCCAAACCCGGGTCAGAAGTTTGGGGTCCACACACACGCCTTATTTATAACCTGCGTATAACAATAATAAAGATAATCATAATATGCAGTGACCCTACTTACCAACTACCATGGATCGCAACAGGTTAAAGTATGCACACAAGCCACGCATCTACTTATATTACATACCGTTCAAATCCCAACTATTCCAAACTCAAAACTAAGTATTAAACATTATTACAAACTTTTACAGACTTAAATTATCCCAAAAGAAGCTTACTAGCTCAACTCAATCAACCTGAACCCCTAGCTCTCGCGCTGGACTGGGGATCCACGGTACCAACTGGTTCCTTCTTAACTGGAAAAGAACAGAAACAATATCGTACAAATGAGCTAACTAGCTCAGCAAGTCACAATGACGAAACTGAAAATAATGATCATCAAGTGAACATTATTATGATATCAAGTGAATAATGGATTATGATTTAGAATTGGATATTATATTTTCATATTAAAAACCAAGGTTAGGCTGCTGATCAGTCACGCACTAACCCCGAGCAAAGCACACAGCACTGCTCTAACTACTGGATCCAAGGCACACATTGGCCTAACTTGACCATTATATGGTCTGACCACGAATATGGTCCACAATTTTATAAAAACAATCCATTTCTAACCTAATAACAGAATAAACAATAATAAGCAATAACCAGAATCATTAACAACATTTGATGTTCCATAATGAAATGGTTTTAATCTGCATAAGGATCAACAAAGTATTTTTAAAGTTTGGATGCTAGGTAATGAAAGAATTGGATAAAATCAATCAATGTTTCAGGGTTTCAAGGATTTGGTCTTCCACAGTATAAAATACAAAGATTTGAATGTGTAAGCAATCTGGTTCAGTGTTTAATATTTAGTTTATATATATTTTTGGAGAAATATCGTATACTTGAGGTTCGTGTTTGGGTATACAACAATCAAGGGTATAGAAAGAATAAGGTTCATGGCTCAAGAACAATAACCGGAATCAGGGTTTGGGTTTCAGTGCTTCAAAGCACTTGCAATATCAACAAGACTATCAAGTACTATAATATCTCGAGAAAGTTCAGAACACTTGCCTGGTATTAGCTTACTATCCTGCACTCGCTTCCAATCACAATCGTCTTACTCCTCAACTACCTGTTTCCCTTTCCTACGTCTTGCCTCTTCTGCTCACATATCATAAGCATCTATCAATAATCAACTCAAATGATTCTATTCACCACATACTTCTATCTACCCTTCGTTTCACCCAAATCCGATTAACGGATTGAAAGTTATGCAATAATCAAGTAAACGCCGAATATATAAACCGATACTCAATCAACAAGTCACGTATAACACATAACACATCACGTAATCAATGACATATCATTTATAAAGAAGTCTCAGGTCATAAATAGGCTTTCTGGTATATAAAATGATTTTTAAAACATTTTTCGGAATTAAAACGGGTCATTGGATCAATTTCGGGTTAATAAACAGGGTTCAGTTGGCCAATTCTGGCTCCGAAACAATTTTAGAATAATTATCGAGCCTTAAAAATAATTTAGACAAATATTTTAAAGCTCAAAACATTTTTCGGAGTTTTTAATTCATTTTTAAATAGTTAAATCTAATTAAGTAATTAATTAAAATCAATTAATAATTAATTAAATCAATTAATCAATTAATTTTCGAATTAATTGACCAATTAATCAATTAAAATTAACTGAAATTAATTAACTAATTAATTCAGATTTATTTTTGAATTAAAAATAATTTTCGGAATTAAAATTCTAATTTTTAGAATTTTCAGAAATTAAAAACGAATTTTTATAATAAAAAATAAATAGGAAATATGATTTTTAAATATTTTTAAAACAGGAATCCTAAATTTGCAAACTCTGGAAACTTCAGGGACCAAACTGCATCATTTTCAAAACTATAGGTACTAAACTGTAATTTTCCAGCTCCGTCGCCGGAAAATACAGGGGTGGCCGGAGAACACGGTCCCGGCGTCCTCACCCCACCAACACCTCCAGATCACATCTATACTTTACCAGGAATACAACCATGCCAACAGATTGTTCTAATCATCCCTGAGTTGGCCGGAATTTGGCCGTGAATTATGCCAGTTTCCGACGAACTTCGGAAAATTTCAAAAGACAACTCCCTTCTCTACAGACCACGGTGATTCATGAAACTTATACAACTAGATTGCAAATTTCACAGAGAATACAATCCACTATATCACAACATCAATCTATTCCAGAATAAGAAATCCCCAAATTTCAATTAAGAACATTCATACGGGTTATAAACCCTAATTTTGAAATTCGAAAATTAAACCCACTTTTGAGCATGTTATTGAACTCCAAATCAGACGTATAATATATCAAAATCATCAGGAAAACAAGCTCTACAACATGCAATTATCAAATCATACAAAAAATCATTCGAACAAAAATTCTTATTTTTAATAAATTTAATTCGAAAATAAATAAAATTATAGAAAATAAACCTTGATTTCTGCAGTAAAACGAAGCTCAGAATCTTGTAGAACACTTCAAATCCTTCATTTTTGTTACTCAAGCTTTGAAAATAGAGATTGGTAACACGTACTACGAAGTGATAATTGAGATAGTTTAATAGAAAGCTCCCGTTTATCGAAAATACGGGTTTTATTGATTTATCGGAACGAATATTGTATCGAAAATGTTGCGCCGGGACCCGCGCAGAACAAACCGTACGCCGGATCGAAAAAGTCGAAACGTGGAATATGCTTGGAATATTACAATTAGGTTAGGAAGGAGTTCTCGGAAGAGTTTCAGGTTCCAAAAATGTAACAACGGGTGACGTCGGTTGGTTCCCGTTTTTATAAAATAGGTTTTAAATACTCGGAAAAAGATTTTAGAAATTTCATATGATTCTTATAAATCCATAAATCAACATAAAAATAATTAGGAAGATATGACAATTATCTATATTTTATTTTGGACATATAACAATTAAAATACTCAATTAATATTATTTTTGAATATCCAAGTACAGATAACACTTAACAATTAACTCACAGAATAAATACTGAATACACATAATAATTATTTAATAGCAAAAAGAATCACACGATATATCCCGGATATTACATCCTTCCCCCCTTAAAAGGATCTTGTCCTCAGAATCTCCTAAGAAAACAAATGAGGGTACTTTTCTCTCATATCATTTTCTAACTCCCAGGTTGACTCTTCAACCTTTGGGTTTCTCCACAATACTCTTACTAACTTTACCACTTTATTTCTCAATACTTTCTCTCTCTCCTCTAGAATCTCTATCGGACTCTCTAGATATGATAAATCTACCTGAAGCTCTATTGGCTCATATTCTATTACATGCCTGGAGTCTGGATTATATTTCTTGAGCATTGATATATGAGAAACTTTGTGAATGTGCTCCATGTATGGTGGTAACGCTAACTCGTAAGCTACTTTGCCAACGCACTTTAGGATCTCAAAAGGTCCGACATATCTTGGGCTTAGCTTCCCTTTCTTCCCAAACCTCGTTAGTCCTTTCCATGGTGATACTTTCAGTAATACCAAGCTTCCTTCTTCAAATTCCATGTCTTTCCTTGACTGATCTGCATATTTCCTCTGACGATCTTGTGCGGCTATCAATCTCTTCTGGATAATTTCAACAATTTCCTTTGTCTGCTATACCAGTTCAGGTCCAAGTATCTTGCGTTCTCCTACTTCGTCCCAATATATTGGAGATCTACATTTGCGTCCATAAAGGGCTTCATAGCGTGGCATCCCAATGCTGGCATGATAACTATTATTGTAAGCAAACTCTACCAAAGGTAAATGTTCGTCCCAACTTCCTTTAAAGTCAATAGCACAAACACGCAACATGTCCTCGATTGTCTGGATCGTTCTTTCACTTTGGCCATCCGTCTGGGGGTGATAGGCCGTACTCATATTCAGTCTTGTTCCCAAACATTCTTGAAAACTCTTCCAAAATCTTGAATTAAACCTTGGGTTTCGATCAGATACAATAGACACAGGAACTCCATGACGAACTACAATTTCCTTCAAGTACATATGGACCAACTTGTCGAGCAAAAATTTTTCATTTATAGGCAGAAAATGAGCTGACTTGGTAAGTCTATCCACTATAACCCAAATGGCATCATGATTAGCCCTTGTCCTTGGTAATCCAACTATGAAATCCATGGCAATATGTTCCCACTTCCACTCTGGAATCTCCAATGGCTATAACAATCCACTTGGTCTCTGATGCTCTGCTTTAACTCTCTGACAGGTATAACATTTGCTAATCCATTCCGCAGTTTCCCTCTTCATATCTGGCCACCAATAATTCTTCTTTAAATCTCTGTACATTTTGGTACTCCCTGGATGGATGGAATATCTTGAACTATGTGCCTCTTGTAAAATTTCATTTTTTAGCTCCGTCACTGGTGGAATCCAAATTCTACATGAGAACCTTAAAATACCTTGATCATCCTTTTGTGTGCATAACTCTTCACCTACCAAATGATTTATATCTTGATCCATTACATCTTCCTGACATTTCTTTATTTTCTCCAATAACTCCGGTTGAAAAGTCATACTGTATACTTTCGCTTCCTCAGGCTTGCAAACTCTAATTTCCAATTCCAATTTCGGAAATTCATTATATATATCTTCAGGTACTGATAACATATTCAACCTTTCCTTCCGACTCAATGCGTCTGCCACAACGTTAGCCTTACCGGGATGATAATTAATCGAGCAATCATAGTCTTTGATCAACTCTAACCATCTCCTTTGCCTCATATTAAGTTCCTTCTGTGTGAATATGTACTTTAAGCTTTTGTGATCCGTGAAAATCTCATAATTTTCTCCATACAAATAATGTCTCCAAATCTTCAAAGCGAAAACTATGGCTGCTAGCTCCAAATCATGAGTAGGATACTTTTGTTCGTGTGGTTTCAATTGCCTTGACGCATACGCAATCACCTTTTCGTGCTACATTAAAACACATCCTAGTCCTTTGTGAGAAGTATCGCTATAAATTACAAAATTCCCTTAATCGTCTGGAAGTGACAAAATAGGTGCCGTGAGTAATCTCCGCTTCAACTCCTGAAAACTTCCTTCACACTTATCGTTCCATATAAACTTTTCATTCTTTCGTGTAAGCTTTTTCAATGGTGTTGCAATCCTTGAGAAATTCTGAACGAATCGTCGATAATATCCTGCCAATTCTAAGAAACTTCTTACCTCAATGGGTGTTCTTGGTCTCTCCCAATTCGTAATTGCCTCGATCTTTGCCGGGTCCACTTTGATCCCTTCGTTACTGACTATGTGTCCTAAGAACTGAACTTCCTGTAGCCAAAACTCATACTTCGAGAATTTAGCATATAACTTCTTTTTCCTTAAAATCTCCAAAGTTATCCTCAAATGTTCTACATGATGCTCTTCCGTTTTCGAATAAATTAAAATATCGTCTATAAACACAATAACAAAGTTATCCAAATACTCCTTGAAAATTTTGTTCATCAGGTCCATAAATGCTGCTGGGGCATTGGTCAACCCAAAAGACATCACTAAAAATTTGTAATGTCCATACCTTGTTCTAAAAGCTGTCTTTGGTATATCTTCTGGCTTGATCTTCAATTGATGATATCCTGATCTTAAATCAATTTTGGAGAAGTACTTGGCTCCCTTCAACTGGTCAAATAAATCGTCAATTCTGGGTAACGGATACTTGTTCTTAATTGTCAGCTTGTTGAGCTCCCTATAATCGATGCACAGTCTCATGCTTCCATATTTCTTCTTGACAAATAATACCGGGGCTCTTCACGGGGATACACTGGGTCTGATTACTCCTTTCTCTAACAACTCCTGCAACTGCTTTGCTAGCTCTTTCATCTCAACAGGCGCCATTCTGTACGGGGCCTTGGATACTGGTTCTGTTCCAGGTGTTAAGTCGATCGTAAATTCAATTTCTCTATCTGGAGGAAGTCTTGGTAACTCGTCGGGAAACACGTCTGGAAATTCATTCACAACTGGAATATCTTCAAGTTTTGTTGGTTCTTGACTTCTGTCAATCACATATGCTATAAAATGCTCGCATCCTTGCCGTAATAACTTCTTAGCTTGAATCATTGTTAAGAACTTCTTTACTTGCTTCTGTCCCTTGAACGTTACTATCCTTTCATCTAGCGTTTTCACCATTACTTTCTTATTGCGACAATCTATCTGGGCATCGTGCTTAGATAACCAATCCATTCCTAATATAACGTCAAACTCCCCTAACTTAAATGGTATCAAATCTACGCAAAACTTACTACCAGAAATCTCAATCTCACAATTCCCACAAAATTGATTAGCAGATACACGTTCTTGATTTGCTAATTCCACAATCATTATTTCATTTAAACACTCAACTGGACAATTTAACTTACTAACAAAATCTTGTGAAATAAACGATCGGGTTGCTCCCGAATCTATTAACACTTTGGCAGATAAGGAATTCACATTAAGCGTACCTGCCACGACATTCGTATCCTGGATAGCATCTTTCACAGACATATCAAAAACTCTAGCCCTTGGAGTCTCATTCACTGTTGGGGTAGATCCCATGATCCTCAATGTATTACTGACTGGGGCTGGTGTCTTGCAATCCCTGGCCATATATCCTGGCTTCCCACATTTAAAACACATAAATCCAATGGCTGGAACCTTTACTGTTGGATTCCGGATAGGCCGATCCTTGTTTGCTGGCTCTCTTGCTGGCTAATTTTGGCACTCCCTCGAATAGTGCCCTTTCTGGTTACATTTGAAACATACCACATTCAACTTATTACAAACTCCCCCATGCTTTTTCCCACATACCTGACAATCCGGAAAAGTTAGTCTCAACTGATTCGGCTGATTTGCATTAACTGGACGGTTGCTCTGGCCTTCGTCTCCTGCATTCTGTCTTCTGATATTAAAATTTCTCCCTGGCTGAAACTTGCCCTTCTTAAAATTTGGAAACTTCCCTGGTTGTGACTGGCCCTCATTCCCTTCAAATTTCCTTTTCTTGCTTTCCTTTTCCTTCTGAAACATCTCACTCTCTGTCTCTGCGATCATAGCCTTCTGTACTACTCCTGCATAGGTATCCAATTCAAAAATGGCTACCTTCCCTCTGATCCATGGTTTCAAACCTTGCTGGAATCTCTTAGCCTTCTTCCTGTCAGTATCCACATACGACGGTACATACCTTGACAATTCCTCAAACTTACCCTCATAATCTGTTACTGACATGTTCCCTTGCTTTAATTCTAAAAACTTCAGCTCCATTTGATCCTGAACAAACTGAGGAAAATACTTTTCTAAAAACAATTCCTTAAACCTTTCCCAAGTAATTACATCTGTGCCTTCCAATGTCTTCACCATCTCCCACCAATATGTGGCCTCATTCTTCAAATAGTAACTTGCAAACTCAACCTTCTGTTCTTCCTTTACTTTCACTAAGGCAAATGCCTTCTCTATTTCTTTTAACCAAACATTTGCTTCAATTGGCTCTAAGGAACCCTTGAATTCTGGTGGGTTTACTCCTTGAAAAGTTTTAAAAGTTACCTGGGGGTTGGTCTGTCTTTGTTGTTGTTGTGCTAGGTGAACTATTTGTTGGGCCAAGATTTGAAGAATCTGGGCTATTGCTGGGTCCATGGGTCCTGGGTTCACATTTGGATTTGTATCATCTTGGTTGTTATTGTTATTATTGTTGGTTTCTTCATTCTGGGTGTTGGTGCGGGTATTTCTTCTAAGAGGCATTTTCTGTAAAGAATCAATCAACTTATTTAGCTTTTGAATCAATCTTTTGCATAGAAGAACAGTTTTGCAAAACAGAAATATCTCTTTTTGAAAACAGTTGTAACTAAGTAAATTGCATGCTTCTTTACAGAATATAAACAGTTATGGAAAACAGGGTACATGGTATCACAGGGGTATAACTGGTGCAATAAAGTAAATGACAGTAATGGAAAGGAAAAGGTACTGATATATATAGATGAAAAGTTTTAGGTAGTACAAGCGTAAAGACGCTTCAGAAGTAAAAGCAAAAAGGGTACAACAACCTACTCACTAGTCAGCATAGCTAGTTTATAAATACAACTCAAAAGTCTACTGATACACACTACACACTACTGTACATACTACATAACCATAACAACACTGCTCAACATCTCCATCTCTGAATCTCTGGCTCATGGAAAATCTGGACCTCCTATCTCCTCAAGCTCCTCTAGAACCCACTTAGCCCACTCCACTAGGAAATCAGGGGTGATGTCCTCATGTGTAGCCTCAGCAATCCTCACAGCAGTTGCTCTACGAAACACCTGGAGCCTCTCTCTAAGTCGCCTCTCACCACTCCCCATCTCTCTGGTACGCATGATATGCAATAACTCCTGGATCTGACCCTGTAGGAATAGCTGCTCTATAAGGCAAGCCTCAAACTGATGATATGGGACAAGATAGGAAGAGAACTGGAAAGGTACTCCTGTGACTGAATGACTAGTAAAGCCTGAATCAGCAGGTGGGGGTCCTCTGACAGGTGGCCTCATGCCTGGAGGTGGAATAGCCTGCAATGGTACGGGCTGCAACACAGGTGGAGGTAATATAGCCAACACTGGTGGAACAACAGGTGGTGGATCCGAAGACGGCACTCCAACTGAAGGCTCTGAGTTATCAGCTGATACGGGAATTAAAAGAGTCGGCCATCGCTGCTATCTGAAATCATATCACAATATCAGAATCTCGTACCATAACGCGAATTACACTAATACCTGATATACCGAAACACTCAACCTCTCGACGTTCTATCTTTCTATTCCTTACTTCTAATCCTAACCCTCTACCCATTCCCGTCAACCTAGACTTGTGTCAGTGACTTATAACCTGTAGCTCTGATACCAAACCTGTTGCGCCCTCCAAAACCGGGTCAGAAGTTTGGGGTCCACACACACGCCTTATTTATAACCTGCTTATAACAATAATAAAGATAATCATAATATGCAGTGACCCTACTTACCAACTACCACGGATCGCAACAGGTTAAAGTATGCACACAAGCCACACATCTACTTATATTACATACCCTTCAAATCCCAACTATTCCAAACTCAAAACTGAGTATTAAACATTATTACAAACTTTTACAGACTTAAATTATCCCAAAAGAAGTCTACTAGCTCAGCTCAATCAACCTGAACCCCTAGCTCTCGCGCTGGACTGGGGATCCGCGGTACCAACTGGAAAGAACAGAAATAATATCGTACAAATGAGCTAACTAGCTCAGCAAGTCACAATGACGAAACTGAGAATAATGATCATCAAGTGAACATGATTATGATATCAAGTGAACAATGGATTATGATTTAGAATTGGATATTACATTTTCATATTAAAAACCAAGGTTAGGCTGCTGATCAGTCACGTACTAACCCCGAGCAAAGCACACAACACTGCTCTAACTACTAGATCCAAGGCACACATTAGCCTAACTTGACCATTATATGGTCTGACCACGAATCTGGTCCACAATTTTATAAAAATAATCCAATTCTAACATAATAACAGAATAAACAATAATAAGCAATAACCAGAATCATTAACAACATTTGATGTTCCATAATGAAATAGTTTTAATTTGCATAAGGATCAACAGAGTATTTTTAAAGTTTGGATGCTAGGTAATGAAAGAATTGGATAAAATGAATCAATGTTTCAGGGTTTCAAGGATTTGGTCTTCCACAGCATAAAATACAAAGATTTGAATGTGTAAGCAATCTGGTTTAGTGTTTAATATTTAGTTTGTATGTATTTGTGGATAAATATCGTATACTTGAGGTTCGTGTTTGGGTATACAACAATCAAGGGTATAGAAAAAATAAGGTTCATGGCTCAAGAACAATAACTGGAATCTGGGTTTGGGTTTCAGTGCTTCAAAGCACTTGCAATATCAACAAGACTATCAAGTACTACAATATCTCGAGAAAGTTCAGAACACTTGCCTGGTATTAGCTTACTATCCTGCACTCGCTTCCAATCACAATCGTCTTACTCCTCAACTACCCGTTTTCCTTTCCTACATCTTACCTCTTCTGCTCACATATCATAAGCATCTATCAATAATCAACTCAAATGATTCTATTCACCACATACTTCTATCTACCCTTCGTTTCTCCCAAATCCGATTAACGGATTGAAAGTTATGCAATAATCAAGTAAACGCCGAATATATAAACTGATAGTCAATCAACAAGTCATGTATAACACATAATACATCACGTAATCAATGACATATCGTTTATAAAGAAGTCTCGGGTCATAAATAGGCTTTCTGGTATTTAAAATGATTTTTAAAACATTTTTCAGAATTAAAACGGGTCGTTGGATCAATTTTGGGTTAATAAACAGGGTTCGGTTGGCCAATTCTGGCTCCGAAACAATTTTAGAATAATTATCGAGCCTTAAAAATAATTTTGAATAATATTTTAAAGCTCGAAACTATTTTTCGGAGTTTTTAAATCATTTTTAAATAATTAAATCTAATTAAGTAATTAATTAAAATCAATTAATAATTAATTAAATCAATTAATCAATTAATTTTCGAATTAATTGACCAATTAATCAATTAAAAATTAACTGAAATTAATTAACTAATTAATTCAGATTTATTTTTGAATTAAAAATAATTTTCGGAATTAAAATACTAATTTTTAGAATTTTCAGAAATTAAAAACGAATTTTTATAGTAAATATAAATAGGAAATATGATTTTTAAACATTTTTAAAACAGGAATCCTAAATTTGCAAATTCTGGAAACTTCAGTGACCAAACTGCATAGTTTTCAAAACTATAGGTACTAAACTGTAATTTTCCAGCCCCGTCGCCGGAAAATACAGGGGTGGCCGGAGAACACGTTCCCGGCGTCCTCACCCCACCAACACCTCCAGATCACATCTATACTTTACCAGGAATACAACCATGCCAACAGATTGTTCTAATCATCCCTGAGTTGGCCGGAATTTGGCTGTGAAGTTCGCCAGTTTCCGACGAACTTCGGAAAATTTCAAAGACAACTCCCTTCTCTGCAGACCTCGGTGATTCATGAAACTTATACAACTAGATTGCAAATTTCACAGAGAATACAATCCACTATATCATAACATCAATCTATTCCAGAATAAGAAACCCCCAAATTTCAATTAAGAACATTCATACGGGTTATAAACCCTAATTTTGAAATTCGAAAATTAAACCCACTTTTGAGCATGTTACTGAACTCCAAATCAGACGTATAATATATCAAAATCATCTGGAAAACAAGCTCTACAACATGCAATCATCAAATCATACAATCAATCATTCGAACAAAAATTCCTATTTTTAATAAATTTAATTCGAAAATAAATAAAATTATAGAAAATAAACCTTGATTTCTGCAGTAAAACGAAGCTCAGAATCTGGTAGAACACTTCAAATCCTTCATTTTTGTTACTCAAGCTTTGAAAATAGAGATCGGTAACGCCTTCGTTTTGCTGTTTGATTCTTAGAACAGTTTATGTAATTAGGGTTTTTCTCTGAAAATTATAAAATTAACTATCTGCAAATGATTTTGATACGAAATAAAATACGGTAAAAGGCTATTTATAATTACGGAAAATTAGTATCCCATTGGATCATTCCGGATATAAAACGGTACGTTTATTTATAAAAACTGATCCAAACGGTATCGGGTTTCGGGATAATTATCCAAACCAGTACAATTTGTACTACGGTCTTGGTCTCAGCGCCTGGTTACACATACTACGAAGTGATAATTGGGATAGTTTAATAGAAAGCTCCCGTTTATCGAAAATACGGGTTTTATTGATTTATCGGAACGAATATTGTATCGAAAATGTTGCGCCGGGATCCGCGCAGAACAAACCGTACGCCGGATCGAAAAAGTCGAAACATGGAATATGCTCGGAATATTACAATTAGGTTAGGAAGGAGTTCTCGGAAGAGTTTCGGGTTCCAAAAACGTAACAACGGGTGACGTCGGTTGGTTCCCGTTTTTATAAAATAGGTTTTAAATACTCGGAAAAAGATTTTAGAAATTTCATATGATTCTTATAAATCCATAAATCAACATAAAAATAATTAGGAAGATATGACAATTATCTATATTTTATTTTGGACATATAACAATTAAAATACTCAATTAATATTATTTTTGAATATCCAAGTACAGATAACACTTAACAATTAACTCACAGAATAGATACTGAATACACATAATAATTATTTAATAGCAAAAAGAATCACACGATATATCCCGGATATTACGGTGGTGGACCATAGTAATGCAGCAACGATTGTTTGAATAGTGAGCCGATTACAACCGGGAGAGTTGTAGTGTAATGGATGTTGAGATTGGGTACCACTAATCGGGTTGTGGTGATGTATAAGTTATCATTAATAGACTAATTAAGTCGATTATCTACCTATTGAATATTTATTCCTTCTTATGAATAGAGAGTCGTATTACTATACGAGGAAGGTTGCAGTACAAGCATAGAATTCTAGTAACGATGATGTCTAGAATGAGACCCCAGATTCGATTTTCAATGATGAGGGAGTTTCAAAGGTGATTGAGTATAAGCTCGAGGAAGAGCATGGGTCCATAGAATGATGGACGGAATAACAAAAATATTTAAGCATGTAGAATGTGATGCGATAATACTTGATGTTGATATATATACACATATGTTTTGTTCTCCTATGACAAACCTCTATAGTTCAGAGGTAGATTTCAAGCCAGATATTTTGTGGCAGTATATTTTTTTTTCATATATACAATTCTCTTCAATTCGTTCTTTTCTCTTCTTTTTATTTCATATAAGCTGAGAAGAACAACCCTTCCAGAAGGGGAGGTATTGTCGAATGACTATCTATCTGTGTGATAGAAGCCTAGTAGGATACCACATGTTGTTTAATTGCTTGTCAAGTACTAAAGGGTGGCCACCTTCTGTACTAAGTATGCAATAGAACAAGTGTTCATGATCATAGTGATCTCTCAATAAATTCTTTTACTTCTACACGAAGGACCAAGCTTTCGAAGATGGAGGCAGCTAGAGATGAAGTGGTACCAAGTATGGTGGTATTCGGAAATGGAAACACATTCGTGATACTAAGGTTGACGCGTTTATTAAAAGGTTATAGAATGCTAACGAGCAAAAGTATAACCAGTATAAATATTCTGTACGGAAGATATTAACGATTACGAACTGGAAAAGAATGAGTATTGAGAAATAAAAGCTATAATGCTAGAAGCTATGATGAGAGTCTGTGCAATAGACTTGAAGGAATTTGGAATGGTCACTTAGCACGGATTGAGTTTTCTTACGACAATAGATGGTATGTCAGTATCGAGATATCACCTTATGAGATCCTTGAGGGAAAACAATATCGATCTCCCTTATGTTAGGATGTTGTTGCAAAGCGCAAGATGCTCGGACTAGCAGTGGTCCAAAGGTCCAAGGATATAATAGATCTAATTAGAGGACGGCTGGTAGTAGCCCAAGATGGACATAAGAAGTATGTTGATTTGACACGAAAGGACAAGGAATAGGAAGTAGGGGACCTAGTGCTATCATAGGTATTCCCTTGGAAAGGATGGATGAGGTTCGGAAAGAAGGGAAAGCTAAGCCCACGAATTGTTGGACCCTTGGAGATATTAAGAAGTATCGGGAAGTTAGCATATGAGCTAGCCCTCCCCCCCCCCCGAAACTGTAGCAAGTTCATAACGTGTTCCACGTATTAATGTTAAGAAAGTGTAATCCGGATGTAACACCCCCAAATCCGGGGTCGGGGATCCGGGTTGTCACGTGTTCCATTTCCCTTAATAACACCCAATCTTAATAAATAATCAACTACTCTGTACTGTGACCCCACAATAAACACACACACCACAAGTTATAGTCTCAGAGATGAATATCCAAAAATAATCACAAGTCATTTTATTCCACAATTATATGCCAATACACCTTAAAAGGGTTTCTGAATAAATTTACATTTCTTTGCCATTATTACAATTCATAAATATACATAAATCTGGTACATCAAAAGTTGAAGCCTAGCCTATTGGCAGTTCCTACCTCAGCTATAGTGACATCAATGCCTATAGGAAACTGCGAAACGTTTCCTATCCGCTCGCGAATTGGGAGCTTGGTCCTGTTCATCTTTTCTATCTGTTGTTGTGTGATGAAAGAAGAAAGCAAGGGTGAGCAGCAAGCCCACCAAAATAATATGTATAATGATTTACAGTATATGAGCCTTCTCATACTACTCATGAAAGTCTTGGTCAAAAGAAATGAACCAAGTTTGATATCTTAATGCGATGAAGTCGCAAAATATTCAGTATATATACATATATACTTTTTAAAATCTTGGAAGTCCTCTTCCATGCATAATATACACAGAGTTCCAGTTTATAACTGTATAAAACTATCGTTGCAAGGTGATCTCATATATCTAATCTTGTCTCAACGTTTTTATGAAAATCTTTGACATGCATAAGATAATCATTTACTAGATATAAGTTTAAAAGATGAAGTTACAAGATACTCCAATATACTTATATCTTTTCCAAATACTACTTGAACTACCACCGTTTAAGTTATAATTAGTTCAAAAGTTCATCACATAGATGAGACTACAAGATAATACTTGAATAGATTCAATCTTTAAAATATCATCAAAATAAAATGAAGTTATGAGATACTTCATTTGATGCAAACATCATTTTGAAAACTTGACCCTGCCAACACTCAACAATCGCCCAACCGTAGCCTTTCTATCGAAGTGCTCTGGGTAGTGTTGCAGAAATATCCAATTGGATGATGAACTCATTACGGGAGTTTGTCGCGCCAGGAAGACCACTTACGATGATCAGTCGTAGTAGTGCAACCCCATCATTTTCTACATGTAGAGGAGAACCTGTCAGATTTACTTGTCAACCGAACACTGGACTCCTAAGGAATGGACCATCTTAGCGGAACTTCCGGGCCATTTGGGCCAATATAATAAGGCTGGGCCGACGCTACTCGACCACTTATGCCACTCCTAGTTCAGATGAAATCCATGACTCTGAAACGTAAAGCTCGTCCCCCCTTTCCCCAAGTAGAAACTTGTTGATACGGCTCCACCAAGAAGTCGTATCTAGTTGGAAAGGAAAACTCACAAATATTTCCCAGGCGATGCCTGTTAATGGATTAACTTGTTCCAAGAATTTTACTTCCCGAGTGTTGGGTAAGTAATCAAAAACTCTTTTATCAAGACAACAACCTTGTTGCGAATATAAAACACACCACAGAGCCGGATCTCTCAGGTTTTGAGCGAGTATTTTAATCCCCTTCGAAAGGAGGATCTTAAATATAAAATTGAGTTTTGGGATCCGCTCTAACTTTTAAAAATCATTTTGAAGACTCGCAAAACATTTTTAAGAATGTTCGGAGTGATGCTGATTTAATAAAATAAATCAGTCCTAATATATAAAAAAATATCTGAATATTATTATTTAAATAATATTCCCATAAAGAATAATCTTTATAAAAATAATTGAAGTAGATGTTGTAAAACTTATACTTGAAATGACTATTAAATAACCAAAGATATACTTATACGAAAGTAATATCTTTATTTGAATAATCAAAAGTAAGTTTGATTACCGACACATTATTCTTTAATAAAATAAAGAATATTAATTAGTAAATAACTCGGAGTCATAAGCCCTCGAATGAATATTCAAAATAATATTCAATAAATAAAATAAGCGGAGTCATATGTCCTCGAATGAATATTCAAAATAATATTCAATAAATAAAATAAGCGGAGTCATATGTCCTCGAATGAATATTCAAAATAATATTCATTAATAAAATAAAGTTATCGAATAAACCTTATTTGATTCGTAGTTTTAAAAACTATTCATATATATATATATAAATATTATACTTGGGAGCCTCGACTCCCGGTTTTAGAAAAAGTTCACCTTTTGGGTCCCCTATACTAAGGGTAAACTCAAATACCGCTTATATCTAGCATAGGTATTATGTAACTATAAGCATTTGAACCAACAGATATATAAATCAAGAATATGAAACAGGCATGCATATATACCATATCACATGCTACAATATATCGCAAAAAATTGCTAATAACAAATATGCATTTATCGCAAGATCATGCATATACACATATACATCACAACAACAGTTATACGGGTAGAAAACTTGCCTGAGCGACTGGGGGTTACAAATAGCTCGGGACGAGTCTGGTAACCTATAAACAACATGTGAGTTGGAATTAAACAAAAGTCACTTGTAAATCTATACTTTAACCAAATTAGACTCTAACGCTCGCTTTGCGCTTACTGATTCTCTTAAGTCACTCGAGTACCCTCGGCTCCACCATTTTTAATAATTTAACCATTACGAGTTTTAAGGCGATTCTTTCGCGAGTGTCTTACCAAGTGCCTAACACACTCTACATAAATGTTTCATACTCCAATTAGACCTTTTTGGTCTTTAACATATGTTTCAAAGTAAGGCGAGGGGTAAGGGTTCGTTTGCGAAACGTCGTTACTTAAAACGGCCGTTTCTCCTAAACCGTACATCGGAATCAAACGAACCACATATCAAAACGAATCTCGTAACATGAACTATCTAAACATGGCAATGGTCAAAACCTAGCAGTGAGTTCAAGGGTTCTGATGTTAAGAACAAAAACAGTCTACGGTAAATCGGGCATTATGACGGCTATGTTTACGCGATTTCCCAAAATTTTACCTAACCAATTCAACCACCAATCAATCCCAATTCATTCATACAACCAACATCCATCCATATCACACTACAAAAGCCCCCAAAACCTCAAGTTCTCCAATTTATGTTATTCTCAATCATGAATTTAAAACTATACTTAAGTCCTTTACTAATCAACAAGTTTCAACATTCAATTCACTACAACTCCATACCAAACTCTAAACCTACAAGCATTAAGCTACTCTTTTACCATAATAACGAAAATCATCCTAATATACAAAGTAAAGCTAGGGTTTGGAGATGATATACCTTCCTTAAAGCTTTTAATCAATGAAAGATCCTTGGAATGCCCATGGAAGCCTTGATCTATGCTTAAGCTACCTTGAACTTTCATAAAAAAATCAAGAAAACCAAAGTTATTTCTTGAAGGTTACTATTCACCATCTTCTTCCTTGATTTATTGGAAGAGATTGTGAATGAATTAGAAGCTTAAACTTATAGGATATCCATATCTATGTACAAGGAACCTTAGATAATTACCTTGTGATTTAACAATGCTTGGAACTAGGATTTTGATTTTTCTTCCTTTGGAAAAGAAGAAAAGCCGAGAGCAAGATGAAGAGAATGAAATGATCTTGTGTTTTTTGATTTGTTTAGCTTAGCTTGGTTGTTTTTGTTTTGTTTTTGGTTAATTACCTTTCTAACCTTAAACTTTGTGTGGTTTTAAATCAACCACATCTCCTTCCCCTTATGTCATGCTTATGATGTCATCATCCCTTAATTGCCCTCTTCTTATTGGTTGGATGACATCATCATCCCTAACCTCCTTGATTAACTTCCTAATTGTTTGCCTAATGACCGCTGATCTGTTATACGGTTTACTTAACTTTCGTTCTCGTTTCTCGTTTGAGGGATCATACCCGGGATCTTATTACTTGGGTTTCCTTAACCTTTCTCAATACATTATATTCCTTTTATGATCCTCTCTTATAATCCTTTAATTTAAATCCTTTTTATCCTGTTACCTTATACTCAATTCTTTCCGTATCTAGTGGATTTCCGGGAAAAATCAAAGTGTTCGGAATTGGATTCTGATGATCTTTACATACACTTATATACCACATAGAGTACTAGTAATATCCCAGAAGATCAATAACAGAACCCCTACATAGTGTGACATGAAAAGTTTTCTCATTCAGCATAATCTGCAAAATCACTATTCATAAGGGTTTCAAAAATTTCCAAAAATTGGGGTTATTACAGTCTCCCCTCCTTAAAAGGATTCCGTCCCGGAATCAGATAGAAAATGAATAGGGATACTCTCTTAACATTGCACTTTCTAACTCTCGAGTAAATTTTCCCACATTGTGGTTCTTCCATCAAACTCTGAATAGTTTAAGCACCCTTCTCCTAAGCACTTGTTCCTTTTCACTCTATAACCCTTCCTGGTTGCTCCATATAGGTTACGCCGGGTTGCATGTCTATGCGCTCATATGCCCCTATTTATCTGGCATCCGAATTACACTTTCTTAACATTGATACGTGGAACACGTTATGAACTTGCTACAGGTTCGGGGGTAGGGCTAGCTCATATACTAACTCCCCAATACGTCTTAATATATCCAAGGGTCCAACAATTTGTGAACTTAAACTTTCCTTTCTTTCCTACCCTCATCAATTCTTTTCAAGGGAATACTTTTAACAATACAAGGTTCCCTCCTTCCTATACTTTGTCCTTTCGTGTCAAATCAACATACTTCTTATGTCCTTCCTGGCTACTACCAGTCGCCCTCTGATTAGATCTATTATATCCCTGGTCCTTTGGACTACTACGGGTCCGAGCATCTTGCGCTCTACAACTTCATCCTAACATAAGGGAGATCGACATTGTCTTCCCTCAAGGATCTCATATGGCGACATCTCGATAATGACATAGGATCTATTGTCGTAAGAAAACTCAATCCGTGTTAAGTGATCATTCCAAATTCTTTCAAGTCTATTGCACCGGCTCTCATCATAGCTTCTAGCATTATAGCTTTTAGCATTAGAGCTTTTGCTTCTCAATACCCATTCTTTTCTAATTCGTAAGCGTTACTATCTTCCGTACATAATACTATACTGGTTACACTTTTGCTCGTTAGCGTTCTATAACCTTTTAATAACCACGTCAACCTTAGTATCAAGAACGCGTTAGAATCGGAATACCACCGTACTGATACTACTTCCTTTAGCTGCTTCCATCTTCGAAAGCTTGATCCATCATATAGAAGTAAAGGAATTTGTTGAGAGATCACTATGATCATGAACACTTGTTCTATTGTATAGTTAGTACAGAAGGTGGCCAGCCTTTAGTACTTGACAAGCAATTAAACAACATGTGGTATCCTACTAGGCTTCTATCACACAGATAGATAGTCATTCGGCAATACCTCCCCTTCTGGAAGGGTTGTTCTTCTCAGCTTATATGAAATGAAAAGAAGAGAAAAGAACGAATTGAAGAAAATTGTATATATGAAAAAAAATATACTGCCATAAAATATCTGGCTTGGAACCTACCTCTGAATTATAGAGGTTTGTCATAGGAGAACAAAACATATGTGTATATATATCAACATCAAGTATTATCGCATCGCATTTCGCATGCTTAAATATTTTTTCTATTCCGTCCATCATTCTATGGACCCATGCTCTTCCTCGAGCTTATACACAATCACCTTTGAAACTCCCTCGATATCGAAAATCGAATCTGGGATCTCATTCTAGACATCATCGTTACTAGAATCCTATGCTTGCACCGCAACCTTCCTCATATAGTAATACGACTCTCTTTTCATAAGAGGGAATAAATATTCAATAGGTAGATACTCTACTTAATTAGTCTATCAATGATAACTTATACACTACCACGACCCGATTAGTGGTACTCAATCTCAACATCCATTCCAATACAACTCTCACGGTTGTAATCAGCTCATTACTCGCAGAATCATTGCTGCATTACTATGGTCCACTACTGACCTACTGTCGTCATTCACGTTCCATGAAATCTTAATATCTAACCATACGGAGTCCATACATGTCGTATCAAATCCTTCTAAGGAGGTAACATAATCACCATTCTTGATTCATGAAGAACACTCCTGATCCTGACATACATACATGACATGAAGCAGATAAAATTGCAGAAGAGTTTCAGTCAAAGCAACGATAGCAGGTGAATACCATTCTTAATCGTATGCCTTAAATAGAAGACTTAACTCAAGGTTCGTTTAGTCCTTTTTGAAATATGGTCCTGGATTATTCTCAAGATAGTACCTTCTGAGATAGATAGCCCGCTCATGGCGATTACACGAATTAAACCTTTACCAACTACTATTACGGTTGGGTATTGCACAGTCATCAGAAGGAATGTCAATCTTCCAAACCATAATACAATTTGCATAGCTTTAACCATTATCACTGTATTCCTTTGGCACAAGTGCCTATAATTATCCTCTTACCTTTAAAGTGTCGGCCACCTCTTTGGCCTTTCCTGATAGTAAAATTTCCTTAGAGTCAATGTCATTTTAACCACCTCCAAACAAATTTTCTACCTCATTTCAATCACTGCTTATGTGAAGATGTTTTCCTTAAAATCTGGTGAGTAAAAAAAATATCACCATTTTTCCATAAGTTATTGCCTCAGTCTTTAGAGGTTAATCACTGTCATGACTGACTCTCAATCATAATTAGAACATCTTTTATCTTAAGTCCTAATTGCCCTGAACAATTTCGACCATTACTGGTTCGATCCATACCTTCTCGTGGTTTAACACGTGCCTCACTTGGCATCATTATAATTACGTCATATTTCCTTTATCAACATTTCTATTCTTGAGAATTTTGAATTTTACCTTTCTCCTTGTAAAACCTCTAAGGTTATCCTTGAATCGTCCCTCCTGTATTCCCTAGATACAGGGCATATCAAGATACCATTTATTAATACCAGAATCATTGTCTATATACTTCTGAAAAATTTCTCCACTGATTCTTAAAGGTTGTTATTACCTTAATCCTTTCCAATTTATACTGTCAAACTCATACTATCCCTATTAAGGGTGAAATGCCAACCTTTATGCATTCCCCTGGGATTCATTTTAAGTTACCGATGTTCTATCCTTAATTCCATCTTTAGAAAAAGTACATACATCCTTCCATGGATAAATCAAGTCATATATCCCTGATGAGGGTGTCTTATTCAATCATTCCCACCTCGATAGTATATGCCTAATTTTACAATAACATCAGTATTCCAAATGAGGTCAATCAATTATGGCCTCCAAAAGATAACGGCGGTTATCCGCTTTTCTTTCCTAATTTGGTAACGATAACAAGGATGTTCTGGAAGATATTGGTCGTGTTCAACGTGAACTTCTTCTTAATAATTCCTTATTTACTTTTGTTGTTTATCTCAACAGTCATCTCAATGTTGGGATATCTTTCATACCTGGCGTCTCCCTTTCTGGGTATCAAGCCACCGGTCTTACACTTCACATTCTTGAAGGTCACTTCCTTCATCCAATTTTCCTACTTTCTTACTTTCTTGTCTCCTTAGTCTATCCGCGTCTTATTATTTATCCTTTGAACTATCTCAAGGTTTCCTCGAATCCTCCCAACTCACAGGGGATAAAATATATGTATCTCTTATGCCCTCAACCATCAATTTTTAACTCATGGTGAATCACCCTCATCCTGACGAATGCATACTTTTCTATTTCTATTGCTACGAGTCTTTAGGGTTTCCTCATACCCAACTCCCTTATCATACCTCAAACTCTATTGCCTTTATATTCCTTTCCACTTCAGTTTCTTTTTATTTTCCTTTCTCTTATCCTTATTTCATGAACCAACACAACATAAGTATTGATTTCAAACATCCCGTCATTCTGGATTCGTGTCCTCAGAACGAATCTTGACAACTTTTAAAACTTAGATTCATAATTCATCATACTCATCCGCTTTTGTTCTAGCTCCAAAGCTTTTACACTATCTCCTTATCTTTGGGAATTACTTTCTCGAAAACAATTGACTGAACTTAAATCAGTTTATTATAATCTCTTGCTTCGTGCCTTCCTTGGCCTTTCACCAGCGGGTGGTCTCTCTCTTTGGAGGGTAAGTGACAAAAATAGTCTTTTGTGATTCGTCAATCATTCAGAATCTCAAATGATTCCTCTATTTCCTTTAGCCAGGCTCTTGCCTCGACTAGGTCAACCTGTTCCTTGGAACTCTGAGAGCTTAGAGACTTAAAGGTCCTGAAAGAATTTCCTACCGCATTGTTTCCTCAAGGTGGTGGTTGGGGATAATAGTCTAAGTTCTGTCTAGACAGGTCCATAAATTGCCGTATAGGAGTACCGTCTCGGGTCTCCTTTCCTTACTCGACTTTCTGTTTCCTTAGTATGAAATGTTTCAACCTTCTCCCATAATTGGGGTTATCTTATACATTAAAAACCTTGTTTTCCACTATATTATGTTATGGGTTCTTTCTTTCTTGATGGGAACCTCCCTGACTATCACATTCAGGGTTTGCCCTAAATCTTATTCCTCAAACTATGGCTCTCATCTAAGTTCTCATCCTTAAGCTCTTGAACTTTTGGAACCCAATTTCTGTAGGAACACCTCACTATCCCCTTATCATCTTTCTCGGTATAGATCTCTTCTCCAGTCATTGACTCTCTGCCGTCATTCATCATTTTTTCTGGCACAATATGTTCTTTTCCAAAAATTCGGTCTGTATTGCAATCTCAAACAGCTTTTCGGTACCGGCTCCGGTTACCTTCACTTCTATTTCCATTTTCTCAAAATCTCTTATAAACTCTCCCAAAGACATTATTATCTTAAGTCTCTCCTTTTTACTAAGGGCATCAGCCACCACATTGGCTTTCCCTGAAAGATAAAGAATCTCCCAATCATAATTCTTGATTAGCTCTAACCACCTCATTTGGCGCATGTTGAGCTCTTTCTGCGTGAAAATGTACTAGAGCTCCTATCGTTTATGTAAATCTTGCACTTCTCTCCGTACAAGTAGTGCCTCTAATCTTTAGGGCAAAACTATTGCCACGAGCCCAAGCTCATGGGTGAGGATATCGAATTTTATATTCCCTTAATTGTCTTGACGCGTACGCGATTACCTTGCTGTGCTGTATAAGAAGCACCCTAATTCCTTATGCGAAGCGTCACTACACTTCACAAAATCTTATTTTCCATCCGGCAACGCCAACATAGGGAACGTCACCAACTTTTGCTTCGGTTCTTAAAAGTTGTTCTCGCATTTCTCTGTCCATTCGAACTTCTCAGTCTTACGAGTAAGCCGCGTTAAAGGGGCTACTATCTTTACAAACTTGAACGAACCTCTGGTAGTGACCGGCCAATCCTACCTCTGGGAGTTGCCCTAACCATGGTCATCAATTCCTCAGTGGTCCTTTATTCATTCTTGTCAGGATCCTTCACGGGATCCTCCTCAGCAACAATCCCTTCTAGGACAACATCCTCAACCGTTACATCCTCAATATCAACATCATCCGGTCATGCGTTAGGACGCTCTATCGGATCCACAATCCGATCTCCAATTAGTAATAAAACATCATCGCGCTGTTACTCCTCAACCTCAGGGTTCGGTGTCCCGCTACCATATACGATAACGAACTACGCTTCTATCACGACATTTATAAGGGTTCCCATAAGGGTTTTAACTGTCAGTACTACGTTAGGTAGTCCGACTATGAACTTGGCAAGAGTTCTTATTATCTTAGTGCACTTATTATTTTAACGTCATAGCATCTCTGAGGTTTATAACGCTTAGCTCTGATACCATTTCTGTAACACCCCCAAATCCGGGGTCGGGGATCCGGGTTGTCACGAGTTCCATTTCCCTTAATAACACCCAATCTTAATAAATAATCAACTACTCTGTACTGTGACCCCACAATAAACACACACACCACAAGTTATAGTCTCAGAGATGAATATCCAAAAATAATCACAAGTCATTTTATTCCACAATTATTTGCCAATACACCTTAAAAGGGTTTCTGAATAAATTTACATTTCTTTGCCATTATTACAATTTATAAATATACATAAATCTGGTACATCAAAAGTTGAAGCCTAGCTTATTGGTAGTTCCTACCTCAGCTACAGCGACATCAATGCCTATAGGAAACTACGGAACGTTTCTATCCGCTCGCGAATTGGGAGTTTGGTCCTGTTCATCTTTTCTATCTGTTATTGTGTGATGAAAGAAGAAAGCAAGGGTGAGCAGCAAGCCCACCAAAATAATATGTATAATGATTTACAGTATATGAGCCTTCTCATAGTACTCATGAAAGTCTTGGTCTAAAGAAATGAACCAAGTTTGATATCTTAATGCGATGAAGTCGCAAAATATTCAGTATATATACATATATGCTTTTCAAAATCTTGGAAGTCCTCTTCCATGCATAATATACACAGAGTTCCAGTTTATAACTGTATAAAACTATCGTTGCAAGGTGATCTCATATATCTAACCTTGTCTCAACGTTTTTCTGAAAATCTTTGACATGCATAAGATAATCATTTACTAGATATAAGTTTAAAATATGAAGTTACAAGATACTCCAATATACTTATATCTTTTCCAAATACTACTTGAACTACCACCGTTCAAGTTATAATTAGTTCAAAAGTTCATCACATAGATGAGACTACAAGATAATACTTGAATAGATTCAATCTTTAAAATATCATCAAAATAAAATGAAGTTATGAGATACTTCATTTGATGGAAACATCATTTTGAAAACTTGACCCTGCCAACACTCAATAATCGCCCAACCGTAGCCTTTCTATCGAAGTGCTCTGGGTAGTGTTGCAGAAATATCCAATTGGATGATGAACTCATTACGGGAGTTTGTCGCGCCAGGAAGACCACTTACGATGATCAGTCGTAGTAGTGCAACCCCACCATTTTCTACATGTAGAGGAGAACCTGTCAGATTTACTTGTCAACCGAACACTGGACTCCTAATGAATGGACCGTCTTAGCGGAACTTCCGGGCCATTTGGGCCAATATAATAAGGCTGGGCCGGTGCTACTCGACCACTTATGCCACTCCTAGTTCAGATGAAATCCATGACTCTGAAACGTAAAGCTCGTCCCCCCTTTCCCCAAGTAGAAACTTGTTGATACGGCTCCACCAAGAAGTCGTATCTAGTTGGAAAGGAAAACTCACCAATATTTCCCAGGCGATGCCTGTTAATGGATTAACTTGTTCCAAGAATTTTACTTCCCGAGTGTTGGGTAAGTAATCAAAAACTCTTTTATCAAGACAGCAACCTTGTTGCGAATATAAAATACACCACAGAGCCGGATCCCTCAGGTTTTGAGCGAGTATTTAAATCCCCTTCGAAAGGAGGATCTTAAATATAAAAATGAGTTTTAGGATCCGCTCTAACTTTTAAAAATCATTTTGAAGACTCGCAAAACATTTTTAAGAATGTTCGGAGTGATGCTGATTTAATAAAATAAATCAGTCCTAATATATAAAAAATATCTGAATATTATTATTTAAATAATATTCCCATAAAGAATAATCTTTATAAAAATAATTGAAGTAGATGTTGTAAAACTTATACTTGAAATGACTATTAAATAACCAAAGATATACTTATACGAAAGTAATATCTTTATTTGAATAATCAAAAGTAAGTTTGATTACCGACATATTATTCTTTAATAAAATAAAGAATATAAATTAGTAAATAACTCGGAGTCATAAGCTCTCGAATGAATATTCAAAATAATATTCAATAAATAAAATAAGCGGAGTCATATGTCCTCGAATGAATATTCAAAATAATATTCAATAAATAAAATAAGCGGAGTCATATATCCTCAAATGAATATTCAAAATAATATTCATTAATAAAATAAAGTTATCGAATAAACCTTATTTGATTCATAGTTTTAAAAACTATTCATATATATATATATATAAAAATATTATACTCGGGAGCCTCGACTCCCGGTTTTAGAAAAAGTTCACCTTTTGGGTCCCCTATACTAAGGGTAAACTCAAATACCGCTTATCTCTAGCATAGGTATTATGCAACTATAAGCATTTGAACCAACAGATATATAAATCAAGAATATGAAACAGGCATGCATATATACCATATCACATGCTACAATATATCGCAAAAATTTGCTAATAACAAATATGCATTTATCGCAAGATCATGCATATACACATATACATCACAACAACAGTTATACGGGTAGAAAACTTGCCTGAGCGACTGGGGGTTACAAATGGCTCGGGACGAGTCTGGTAACCTATAAACAACATGTGAGTTGGAATTAAACCAAAGTCACTTGTAAATCTATACTTTAACCAAATTAGACTCTAACGCTCGCTTTGCGCTTACTGATTTTCTTAAGTCACTCGAGTACCCTCGGCTCCACCATTTTTAATAATTTAACCATTACGAGTTTTAAGGCGATTCTTTCGCGAGTGTCTTACCAACTGCCTAACACAGTCTACATAAATGTTTCATACTCCAATTAGCCCTTTTTGGTCTTTAACATATGTTTCAAAGTAAGGCGAGGGGTAAGGGTTCGTTCGCGAAATGTCGTTACTTAAAACGGCCGTTTCTCCTAAACCGTATATCGGAATCAAACGAACCACATATCAAAACGAAGCTCGTAACATGAACTATCTAAACATGGCAATGGTCAAAACCTAGCAGTGAGTTCAAGGGTTCTGATGTTAAGAACAAAAACAGTCTACGGTAAATCGGGCATTATGACGGCTATGTTTACGCGATTTCCCAAAATTTTACCTAACCAATTCAACCACCAATCAATCCCAATTCATTCATGCAACCAACATCCATCCATATCACACTACAACAGCCCCCAAAACCTCAAGTTCTCCAATTTATGTTATTCTCAATTATGAATTTAAAACTATACTTAAGTCCTTTACTAATCAACAAGTTTCAACATTCAATTCACTACAACTCCAACCCAAACTCTAAACCTACAAGCATTAAGCTACTATTTTACCATAATAACCAAAATCATCCTAATATACAAAGTAAAGCTAGGGTATGGAGATTATATACCTTCCTTGAAGCTTTTAATCAATGAAAGATCCTTGGAATGCCCATGGAAGCCTTGATCTATGCTTAAGCTACCTTGAACTTTCATAAAAAATCAAGAAAACCAAAGTTATTTCTTGAAGGTTACTATTCACCATCTTCTTCCTTGATTTATTGGAAGAGATTGTGAAGGAATTAGAAGCTTAAACTTATAGGATATCCATATCTATGTACAAGGAAGCTTAGATAATTACCTTGTGATTTAACAATGCTTGGAACTAGGATTTTGATTTTTCTTCCTTTGGAAAAGAAGAAAAGCCGAGAGCAAGATGAAGAGAATGAAATGATCTTGTGTTTTTTGATTTGTTTAGCTTAGCTTGGTTGTTTTTGTTTTGTTTTTGGTTAATTACCTTTCTAACCTTGAACTTTGTGTGGTTTTAAATCAACCACATCTCTTTCCCCTTATGTCATGCTTATGATGTCATCATCCCTTACTTGCCCTCTTCTTATTGGTTGGATGACATCATCATCCCTAACCTCCTTGATTAACTTCCTAATTGTTTGCCTAATGACCGCTGATCTGTTATACGGTTCGCTTAACTTTCGTTCTCGTTTCTCGTTTGAGGGATCATACCCGGGATCTTATTACTTGGGTTTCCTTAACCTTTCTCAATACATTATATTCCTTTTATGATCCTCTCTTATAATCCTTTAATTTAAATCCTTTTTATCCTGTTACCTTATACTCAATTCTTTCCGTATCTAGTGGATTTTCGGGAAAAATCAAAGTGTTCGGAATTGGATTCTGATGATCTTTACATACACTTATATACCACATAGAGTACTAATAATATCCCAGAAGATCAATAACAGAACCCCTACATAGTGTGGCATGAAAAGTTTTCTCATTCAGCATAATCTGCAAAATCACTATTCATAAGGGTTTCAAAAATTTCCAAAAATTGGGGTTATTACACCGGATGCCAGACAAATAGGGGCATATGAGCGCATAGGCATGCAACCAAACGTAACCTATATGGAGCAACCAGGAAGGGTTATAGATCGAAAAGGAACAAGTGCTTAGGAGGAATATTATCGTGCTAGTCAGGGTTTTGTGGCAGAACGACAATGTGGGAAAATTGACTTGAGAGTTAGAAGGCACAATGCTAGAAAAGTACCCCCATTTGTTTTCTATCTGATTCCGGGACGGAATCCTTTTAAGGAGGGGAGACTGTAATAACCCCAAAAATTTTGAACTTTTTGTAACCCTTATGAATAGTGTTTTTGTTGATTATGCTGAATGAGAAAACTTTTCATGCCACACTATGTAGGGGTTCTTCTATTGTTATTCTGAGATCTTATTAGTACTCTATGTGGTATATAAGTGTATGTAAAGATCGTTAGAATCCAAATTCGAACACTTTGATTTTTCCTGAAAATCCACCAGATACCGAAAGAATTGAGTATAAGGTAACAGGATAAAAAGGATTTAAATTCAAGGATTATAATAGAGGATCATAAAAGGAATATAATGTATTGAGAAAGGTTAAGGAAACCCAAGTAATAAGATCCCGGGTATGATCCCTCAAACGATAAACGAGAACGAAAGTTAAGCGAACCGTATAGCAGATCAGCGGTCATTAGCCAAGTAATTAGGAGCTAATCAAAGAGGTTAGTGATGATGATGTCATCAAACCAACAAGAAGAGGACAAGTGTGGGAAGATGACATAAGAATGATGACCTAAGCATGACCAAAAGGGAAGGAATTGTTGGTTCATTTTAAGCCATTCATTTTTTACCATGGTAAAAGGTAATTAACAAAACAAAAAGGGAAAGCAACCAAACAAGAAGCATTTCTCCCCCCCCCCCCCTCATTCTTGCTCTTGGCTTTTCCATGAAAAGCAAAGGAAAATTTTTAAAACTCAAGCTACACACCTTCAAAAAATCAAGAGGTTTGTTTCTTTAGCTTCCATAATTCATAACTTAGATGAGCCATAAGTTTAAGCTCAAGATTCCATGTTTAACATAGCTAATCAATTCATCAAAGTTCTTGGTGAATAGTGTTTTCAAGAAACTAACTTTGTGTTTTCTTATGTTTTCTTCAAGATCTAAGCTTAGTAGAGATACTTAGTGGTTATTTAAGGCTTCCTAAGTGATTCTCCACTCTCCAAGGAAGGTATAACCCCTCCAAACCCTAACTTTACTTTGAGTATTAGGTTTGGTTTTGTTTGTTATAGTTCATGAGAGCATGATTCTTGTATGTTTAGAGTTTGGTTGGAATTATAATGATTTTGGAGTTGTAAATCTTGGATTATTGGTTAATGAACTTAAGAATAGTTTTACTTCATGTTTGAGAATAATATAAATTGAAGAACTTGAGGTGTTGGGGCTGTTGTAGTATTGTATGGATGGAGTTTGGTTGTATGGTTGATTTGTGGTTGATTTGGAGTAGGATAAAATTTGGTAATCGCGTAAACATAGCCGTCGTAATGCCCGATTTACTATAGACTGCTTTTGTTCTTAACATCAGAACCCGTGAACTCACTGTTAGGTTTTGACCATTGCCATGATTAGATAGTTCATGTTACGAGCTTCGTTTTGATATGTGGTTCACTTAAATCTGATGTACGGTTTAGGAGAAACGACTGTTTTAAGTAACGGCATTTCGCGACCGAACCATTACCCCTCGCCTTACTTTGAAACCTTGGTTAAGGCCCTTAAATGACTAATTGGAATATGAAACAATTAAGTAAACTGGATTAGGCAGTTGGTAAGGTACTCGCGAAAGAATCGCCTTAAAACTCTTAATGGTTAATTTATTAAAAATGGCGGAGCCGAGGGTACTCGAGCGAATTAAGTGAATCGTTAAGCGCAAAAGCGAGCGTTAGAGTCTAGTTGGTTAAACTATAGATTCTTAAGCGACTTTGGTTTAATTCCAACTTATATGTTGTTTATAGGTTACCAGGCTCGTCCCAGGCCTTTTACCACCCCCAGTCGCTCAGGCAATTTTTCTACCCGTTATATTGTTGTTGTGATGTATATATGTATATGCATTATCTTGTGATAAGTGCATGATTATTATTAGCAAAGTCTTGCGATATATTGGAGCATGTGATATGATATGTATATGCATTCCTGTTTCATAATTTTGATATTCTATTATCAATTCAAATGCTTATAAGTTGCATCATACCTATGCTAGAGATAAGCAGTAGTTGCGTATACCCTTAGTATACGGGACCCAAAGGTGAACATTTTTCTAAACCGGGAGTCGATGTTCCCGAGTAAAGTATATGTATATATATATAAATAGTTTTCAAAACTATTAATCGAATAAGGTTTATTCGATAACTTTATTTTATTTAATGAATATTATTTTGAATATTTATTCGAGGACTTATGACTCCGCTTATTTTATTTAATGAATATTATTTTGAATATTCATTCGAGGACTTATGACTTCGCTTATTTTATTAAATAATATTATTTATTTTATTAAAGAATAATGTGTCGATAATCAAACTTATTTTCGATTATTCAAATAAAGATCGTACTTTCGTATAAGTATATCTTTGGTTATTTATTATTCATTTCAAGTATGAGTTTTAAAACTTCTACTTCAATTTTTTTTATAAAGATTATCCTTATGAGAATATTATTTAAATAATAATATTCAGATATCCTCCAACATATCGGGACTGATTTATTTTATTAAATCAGCATTACTCCAAACATTCTCAAAAATGTTTTCGAGTCTTCAAAATGATTTTAAAAGTTAGAGCGGATCCCAAAACTCGTTTTTAAATTTAAGATCTTCCTTTCGAAGGGGACTTGAATACTCGCTCAAAAATCTAAGGGATCCGGCTCTGTGGTGTATTTTATATTCGCAACGTGGTTGTTGTTTTGAGAAAACAATTTGGTTACTTGCCCAATGTTCGGGAAGTAAGTCCATCTAATTAAGTCGGCATAAGCGACAGGCTGGGTGACAGTCCATCCATGCGTGAGTGGCCGGGTAACGGTCTAGCGCGAGGTCCTAATGCGGCCAGGGTGATGACCGGCGAGGAATTCATCCATCTACAGTAGAAAAGGTTACTTATTGGTATCTTTGCCTGATCAGCAAGATATCGGGTTTATGCCAAAATTCTTTTCTCCTTTCCAAATTCATTGGATATTGCAACTCTGTTTATAATTTTCATAACAGAGGTTTTCAAGGAGTGTATGAAATGTATATATATATAGGTGTATATATATATCGGGACTTAATGAAGTATCTCGTAACTTCATTATTTATAATGATATTTCAAAGATTGAATCTATTTAAGTCTTTTCTTGTAGTCTCATCTATGTGATTAACTTTTGAAACTGATGATACCTTGAACGGTGGTAGTTCAAGTAGTATCCGGAAAAGATATAAGTATATTGGAGTATCTTGTAACTTCATCTTTTCAACTTATATCTGGTTAATGATTATCTTATGCATGACAAAGATTTTTACAAAAACGTTGAGAGAAGGTTAGATAAATGAGATCACCTTGCAACGATATTTTTATACAGTTATAAACTGGAACTCTGTGTATATTATGCATGGAAGAGGACTTCCAAGATTTTGAAAAGTATATATACATATATACTGAATATTTTGTGACTTGGTCACGATAAGATATCAAACTTGGTTCATTTCTTCTTGACCAAGACTATCATGAGTACTATGAGAATGCTCATATATTGTTAATTATTATACATATTATTTCGGTGGGCTTGTTGCTCACCCTTGCTTTCGGCTTTCATCACACAACAACAGATAGACAAGATGAACATGACTAAGCTCCCAATTTGCGAGCGGATAGGAAACGTTCCGCAGTTTCCTGTAGGCGTTGATGCCGCTGTAGCTGAGGTAGGAAGTACCAATAGGCTAGGCTTTCAACTTCTGATGTACCAGACTTATGTATTTATATGAATTATAATAATGGCAAAGAAATATAAATTTATTCAGAAACCTTTTTGAGGTGTAATGGCTTATAATTATGGAATAAAATGACTTGTGTTATTTTTGGTTTTCATCTCTGAGACTATAACTTGTGGTGTGTGTATGTATATTGTGGGGTCACAGTACGCAGCAGTTGGTGGATTGTTAAGGTTAAGTATTATTAAGGGAAATGGAACTCGTGACAACCCGAATCCCCAACCCCGGATTTGGGGGTGTTACAATATGAAATCTTGAAAACTTATGAACTTGAGATGCTACAGAGAAAGTCATTTAAAGCACACCGTGGACATGTTATTGATGGTTCCAATGCTTTGATTATACATGACAATGAAGAAAGTGAAGATGAGCAAGATAATCAAGTTCCAGTTATTCAAGTTATAGAACAAAAGAACAAATGACCTCAGAAGCAAGATGTGTTGGAGCTGGAGGAAGATGAATACTACGCCTTGGATGAGCTAGATAATATGGACCAATCCATGGCTTACTTGGCTATGAAATTTTCCAACATAAGAGTCAAAAAGCCAAGATTTTTCAGAAGCAAGGGATAATTTTCCAACAGTGATAATTGGAAACCAAAAGCTCAGCATAATTCAGCTAGCAAAGGTGGCTACAAAACAGGATTTATGGACAGATCAAAGATAAGGTGCTTCAACTGTGATGAGTTGGGTCACTTTGCTACTGAATGCAGGAAGCCCAAAAAGGTGAAGAAGGATAAAGCTTACTTGGAACTGGAAGCAAATTATGAAGCTTTCTTGAAGAAACAGTCTAGAAAAGCCTATATTGCAGAAGGAAAGAGTTGGGATGACACTGATGTTGATGATGAGGATGAAGAAGTTGGAAACTACACACTCATGGCTTTTGAGCATGGAGAAGATTTAAATGCTAGTCAATATAAGGAGACTGTGGAAAAGATGAGTGGAGAGATGTTTCATACACATACTAGCATGGTAGCAGCTACCGAGGAGGTCAGTAGGCTAACAAAAGCTAATGAGAAGCTTGAGAGTGGGAAGCAAAAACTTGATCTGCTACTTGTGGAACTTGACACAGTCAAGCAAGAAAATGAATATCTGAAAAATAAGTTAAAGTGTGCTAGTGAAATTGAAGCTGTGTTGAGAGAAAAGTTGGAAAAGAATGAAGTAGAACTGAAATCTTACAGGAATACATCTGAGTTAGTTGGTTTGTATCATGAGAAGAACAAGTCATGTGCTAATATAGCTATTGGTCTTGATTATGATGCTTTGAACAACAACAAGAAAGCTGTAGGTGATAAAGGAAAATCAACTGATAGTGAAGATGTCCCAGCTATGCTGAGAAAGGTTGGTTCACCTATGTTCAAAGCATGTGAAGTAAATTTCAGTGAGGAAGAGTTGATCACAAAGTAAGAAATTGGTTATGAAGACAATGAAAATAAAAATGCAGAAACAACTCCAAATTCCAAAGTTGAAAAGAAGCCCATAGCCAACCAAGACTCCAAGACACATGTCAAGGAAGTGAAAACTGAAGATGCAAGGAAGAAAAAGAAGAATAGAAATAGAAATATTGGGATAAACAAAAGCAACAACTTTGCATTTGTTGCAGATGCTCCAAGGAAACAATGTCAAAAATTTGGCTCAGTAAATCATCTAACTCGCCTTTGTAAAAAGGTTGTTAGCAAGCCAGTAGATGGAGCATGCAAGTACAATGAAGCAAATGCAAATGATCCCTACTCATTCTGTGACAAGTTTGACTGCATCCCTTGCAACTTGAAAGTGATGAAGAGTTGCCACAAGCTAAGAGTAGACCTCAAAGAAGTGAACATTGGGTCTGCATCAAAAAGGGAGAATGCACAACAGTCCATGAACACTATTCTTTCTGAATCAACTCATTCTAATTCTGCATATTCTGTAAACAAGAAGAAAGTACCCAACACTGTTTGGGTTGCTAAACACACTTAATCCTCATTGTGTGCAGGGCAAAAGGAAGAAGGATATATGGATCATAGACAGTGGATGCTCAAGACATATGACAGGTGATATGGCCCTGCTATCATAATTTGAGGAGAAGGCTGGTCCATTAGTGACTTTTGGAGACAACATCAAGGGTTTCACAATGGGATATGGACAATTTATTTCTGGAAATATTGTTATTGAAGATGTAGCACTGGTAGCTGGTCTTGAAGTGAATCTTTTTAGTGTCAGTCAATTTGCAGACAAAGAATTCAAGGTTTTATTTGACAAAGAAGAGTGCACTTTTATCAGCAAAAAGTCTGGTGAAGTTGCTCTGAAAGGAGCAAGGAAGGGAAACTTATTTGTTGCAGATTTATACTCAGCAAATAAGGAAGGAGTTTATTGCTTATACACCAAGGCATCTGTAGAGCAAAGAAAGCTATGACATAAAAAGCTGTCTCACTTGAATTTCAAGGCAATCAACACTCTAGTCAAAAAGGAGTTAGTAAGAGACATGCATAGTCTGGAGTTTGCTCAGAATAAAGTTTGGGAAGCTTGTCAAAAGGGAAAAATGAAGAAATCAAGTCACAAGAGTAAAACTGTGAATTCTATAAGTGCACCTTTGTAACTTATTCACATGGACTTATTTGGACCAGTTAATGTCCTGTCAATTTCAAGAAAGATATATGCACTTGTGATGATGGATGACTACTCAATATATACATGGGTAGGATTTATGTATTCTAAAGATGAAACTCCACACATCATAATTAAACACATCAAGAAGATTGAGAAACAGGAGATCAGAATTGTGCGAAAAATTGAGGAGTGATAATGGAACATAATTTAGGAATGCAACCTTAACTGAATTCTGCAAAGACAAGGGCATTGTTCAAGAATTTTCAGCTGCAAGAACACTTCAGCAAAATGGGGTAGTTGAGAGAAAAAACAGAACACTAGTAGAGGCTGCTAGAACAATGCTGCAAGATGAAAAATTGCCAACAAGTTTGTGGGAAGAAGCTGTGAACATTGCATGCTACACTCAAAACAAATATCTCATTAACAAGAATCTTGGCAAATCACCCTACTCAATCTTGTCTAAAAGGAAGCCTACTGTGAAGCATTTTCATGTGTTTGGAAGCAAGTGCTATGTTTTGAAGGACAACCCTGAATATGTGGGAAATTTTGACTCTAAAGTATTTGAGGCAATTTTTCTGAGATATTCATTGGAGAGAACTGCCTACATGGTCTATGTGCTTGAACAAAAGAAAATAATGTAAAGCACCTATGTTACTTTTGATGATGTCAAGTGCCCAGGCTTGGAATGCCTTGATGAAAATGAAGCTGAAGCCCTAAAGTTTGAAAATCTCAACACTGATAGTGATTGTGATGATGGAGCTGAAGTCAACACAAATCACAGATTAAATAAAGAGTCAATGAACAAGTGAATAATGAGAATGGAAGCTCATCTCAAACACTTGAATTTGATAGCACAAACTTAGGGGGACAAAGATGAGAAAATTCTGGAAGTCATGCCAATGATGAAGAAGAAGCAGAAAACACAAGTCAACAAACTCACACAAGGAAATGGGATATGAGTCACAATGCATATGCAATTATTGGTGATCCCAATGCTGGAGTGAGGATTAGAGGTGATACTACAAATGAATGTCTTCATGCATATTTTCTTTCACAAGTTGAGCCAAATAAAACTGATGAAGCTCTTCTTGATCCTGATTGGATATCTTCTATGCAAGAAGAGCTAAATTAGTTTGAAAGGAACAAAGTTTGAAAATTGATTCCTGCACCAAAGAATAGAAGTGTAATTAAAACAAAGTGGGTGTACAGGAACAAGATGGATAAAAATGGAATTGTCACCAGAAACAAAGCTAGATTGGTTGCAAAAGGCTACTTACATGACGAAGGAATTGATTATGATGAGACTTTTTCTCCAATTGCAAGACTTAAAGTAATACGGATATTTCTTGCATTTGCTGCACACTCTAATTTTAAGGTATATCAAATGGATGTGAAGAGTGCATTCCTAATGGTGAGTTGGAAGAAGAAGTTTTTGTGCAACAACCACCTGGCTTTGAAGATCCAGAATTTCTAAATTTTGTATACAAGTTACTCAAGGATCTTTATGGACTAAAACAAGAACCTAGAGTTTAATATGACATACTGTCAGAATTTTTGATTAAACATGGATTCACTAGAGGTACTATTGACAAGACTCTCTTCTGCAAGAAGCATGGTGATGATATAATCCTAATTCAAATCTATGTGGATGATATTATCTTTGGTTCTATAAATGAAAAGCTTTGTCAAAGATTCTCTAAGCTTATGTAGAGTGAATATGAAATGAGTATGATGAGGGAATTGAGTTACTTTCTTGGACTTCAAGTCAGTCAAAAAAGTGATGGAATCTTCATCAGCCAAACCAAGTATGTCAAGGATTTATTGAAAATTTTTGGTATGATTGATTGTTCACCTGCTTCTACACCAATGTCTATAGCCACATGTTCGCACTAAAACACACACGAAAATACACGCAAGCGTACATGATCACAAGTATTATAAGATTTAAGTCGAGTTCGTTCCCACAGAGACTGGTTTAGGTTAAGTTCAGATTATGCACTTATGCAACAATGTATGATTATCGTTCACAGCTAAGACAAGTAACAAGTTTGATTGATTAACTACTTAAGAGATTATACTAGCATGCATTAACTAAGAGATTAAAAGTGAATTAATTATATGAGAATAAAACATGGGATTCTAACTTCATTAAATACTTCATTTAAAGTTTATGTCTTTATCAATAGCATGCGATGGTGATGAAAAACTAATCAGATAACACGAAATTAGTATATGCTATCTTTCAATATACGTATACCGTACTATTAAATATCCACAATCAAGATAGAATATAGCAGACACCAATTATGCTTAGACCCTATATCTCTATAAGATTTGAAAACATAACGGTTGAAGAGCAAGTTATCTATCTTGATTATATAAGGTGAATAAGATGGTTAAAATTACCCACGAATTATGCATGTCAATACATACATAAACCTATGCTAACATGGCAAGTTCTAAACCTCTATATTCACTGTCGCTTCAATAGAGATTAACAAACAATCTTAGATGTTAGCTACACATCAAAGACGAATAAGCACAACCAAACTAGGAAATCATAAATCACCATACACTAAGGATGTTAAAATAATTAACTATTGAAATCCATAAATAAATCTGCTAGAACCCCATGACAACGATTAGTTCATAATCGAACTCATCGTCACCATGGGTTCCATTGAAAATATGATAGTAAATAATATAAGAGTACTAGGGTTCAAAGATAAATCGAAAACAAGCATCAAAGTATCAACTATATTGAAGAATACAAAAGTCTTCTTTTCTGTAGCCATCTTGTGCTCTCTAGGTCTTTGTATTGCTCTCCCTTGGTTCCTTGTTATTAAAAACGAATTATTATGGGTATATATAGGCTTCTGGTGGACCTGGGCTCTCAAAATCTCCAATTTTAACACAAAAAAGGATTCTGGCACGGGAACCCCGCGCGACCGCCATGCTCTCCCGCGCGGGCGCGCGCACTTTCTGCATCTCTGGCGTGGCCGCCCCGCTTCCTGCGCCACCGCGCCGCCTTCCTGCACTTTGACTTCAATTCTTGTTTTGGCTGCAGTTTGAGTTCCGTTCGTCAGAATTCGATGATTCAATAGTCCATCAAAGTTATCGAGATTCTCTACAACTTGAGAACGGTATTGACTTCAGAATCTGACCTCTTCTCAGCATATTTCCTTGAAAAGCTCATTTATTCATCCAACTAATGCCTGTAATATAATAACACAAAAAAACATAAAAAATACCAATAACTTGAGTCCAAAACACCAACTTAAGCCTGTAATGAAGCATTCCAAGTTGATATAAAATCCACTTATCACACCCCCAAACTTGAAATGATGCTTGTCCTCAAGCATAAACAGACTCAAAAACTATAAAACAAAACTAATGCTTGAATGCAACTACGTGAATGCAACTAAATGATAATGCAATCGATCCCCTCAGAATAACCTTAACCAAATGAATAAGCCAACGCCTCTAAGAATGCAATGACTCTAAACAGAGTTCGAATAAATCTCACAAATTAACTCACAAACCGGAAACGTGCGTGTATGCAACGCTTAACCGATATACTTTCGATACTAGAATAGATGATAAACACATAATGACTCATAACACCTCCTTTCTACTAGAGTTATACAAGGATTCATGCTATTATTGAACACATAATAAATATGCTTATTTAACCGTGCAATGAGTGAGGTCCCAAAAGACTTATACAATAATACCAATGTAGCGAGCGTTAGGTTAGCAGATCCCAGACTATCAAAGCCTTAGGTCACTAGGCACAAAGTCCCGTAGAACTTAATAACTCGAGTATTAAAGAGCTCACCCTTGGTCAATTCTGCATAACACATACTAACACATATTCTTTTTTCCTGTTTTTTTCTGTTTTTTTCTATTTTCTTTTTCAATTTATGAATGAGTGTGTTTGGCTCCATCTCATTCAACCCTAAACTACTCATAAAAATATGAGCCGGCTACTAGCCATTTGACGCCTAGCCTTATTCACAACTAGCAATGAAATCCCAGCTTTTCTCCAGATTAAAATTCAGTGTTCTTTTGCCATTAAGAGAATACCAAAAAGTCTAGATATAAACAAGTGATTAAATCTCAACAAATAAATAAATATGATCATGATCTAGCTCAAAAGCAATCCTATAAGACTTTGTGATATTTTTTGTTTCTAGCATGCAAATCAATTCATTAGGACTTAAACATCCCTTTATTCGTCATCACTACACTCAAATTAACATCAAATTATCAGATAAAAATAGCTTAACCTAAGGGATCATGCTATATGCATGCAAATGCAACTATATGAACTCACATAAAAACATAAACAAATATGCAAAACAAACAAATGCAAACTACTATATGAACAATCATGCAAAAATCTGAATGAACTACACTAAACATGTAATATGAATCTATATGGACACACACACACTACTAATCTTTACATTATCACCCCCAAACTTAAAATTTTCAATGTCCCCATTGAAGGTAATAATAAGGATACAAGGCATACCTAGTTGTCAGAAAGATCACCCTCCTCGGGTGGAGGATCGGGTGGCCAATCAACCTCAACACCAGTGTCTGGGAAAAAAGTACTGAGAGCGTGTAATAACCCCCAAAATTTTCAACTTTTTGTAACCCTTGTGAATAGTGTTTTAGCTGAATGAGAAAACTTTTCATGCCACACTATGTAGCGGTTCTGTTATGGATATTCTGAGATTTTATTAGTACTCTATACGGTATATGAGTGTATGTAAAGATCGTCAGAATCCAATTCCGAACACTTTGGTTTTTCCCGGAAATCCACTAGATACGGAGAGAATTGAGTATAAGGTAACATGATAAAAAGGATTTAAATTAAAGGATTATAATAGAGGATCATAAAAAGGAATATAATGTATTGAGAAAGGTTAAGGGAACCTAAGTAATAAGATCCCGGGTATGATCCTTCAAACGATAAACGAGAACGAAAGTTAAGTGAACCGTATAATAGATCAGCGGTCATTAGGTAAATAATTAGGAAGTTAATCAAAGGGATTAGAGAGAGTGATGTCATCCAACCAATGAGAAGAGGACAAGGAGGGAAAGATGACATCACCACATGACATGGGCATGACATGGGAAGGAAGGAGATGTGGTGGCTTTTTAACCACACAAAATCAAGGGCAACTAGGTAATTTACTAAAACAAACACAAAATCAAACCAACAAAGCCAAGCAAATCACTTTTCATCAAAATCAAAAAAAAACCAAGGCATTGTTCTTCATGCTCTCGGCTTTTTGACATTTTAAAGTCAAGGAAATTCAAAATCAAAGATCTAAGCTTCCTAAATTGGTAAGATAATTCCCTAATCATCTTTATGCTTAGTTAGGGCTATATCATGAGTTTAAGCCATCAATTCCTTCTCAATCTTCTTCATTTAATCAAAGAAGAAGACAATGAATAGTGTTTTCAAGTTTTTAACTTGAAATTTTTCTTGATTTCCTTGAAGATCCAAGCATTCCTAAGACTTCTCAAAGCTTCTTAAGGCTTCCTAGCTCCTCCCACCACTTCAAGGAAGGTATATCATCTCCAAACCCTAGATTCCTATGTATTATAAGATGATTTTGATTAGTAGGGTGATATTGAAGTTTAATGTTTGTGATTTAGAGTTTGGGATTGAAATGGTATTGAAATGGAATGGTAAATGTTGTTGTTTTGGTTAAAAGATTGTAGTATAGTTAAATTCAAGCTTAGGCATAAGTATGAATGTTAAAATTGAATTGGTTGGGGCTGATATGATGTGATAAGGATGAATGTTGGTTGTATGTTTGATTTGAGGTTGAATTGGGTTGGTTTTGAATGGTTTTAAATTGGGAAATCGCGTAAACATAGCCGTCGTAACGTCCGATTTTCTTTGGACTGCTTTTGTGCATAACATTAGGACCCGAGAACCCCCTGCTAGATTATGACCATTGCCATGTTTAGATAGTTCGTGTTACGAGCTTCGTTTTGATATATAGTTCGTTCGATTCCGATGCACGGTGTAGGAGAAACGACCGTTTCAAGTAACGGCATTTCGTGAACGAAACTTTTCCCCTCGCCTTACTTTGAAACATAGGTTAAAGACCAAAAAGGGTTAATTAATGTATGAAACATTTATGGTAAGTGTGTTAGGTAGTTAGTAAGACACTCGCGAAGGAATCGCCTTAAAACTCATAAAGGTTAAATTATTAAAAATGGTGGAGCCGAGGGCACTCGAGTGACTTAAGAGAATCAATAAGCGCAAAACAAGCGTTAGAGTCTAAGTTAGTTAAAGTATAGATTTACAAGTGACTTTGGTTTAATTCCAACTTACTTGTTGTTTATAGGTTACCAAACTCGTTCCGAGCCTTTTATTACCCCAAGTCACTCAGGCAAGTTTTCTATCCGTCATACTGTTGTTGTGATGTATTTGTGTATATGCATGATCTTGCGTTAAATGCATATTTGTTATAGCAGATTCTTGCGATATATTGTAGCATGTTATATGGTACATATGCATTCCTGTTTCGTATTCTTGCCATATATATATCTGTCGGTTTAGTTGATAATACCTATGCTAGAGGTTAGCAGTATTTTGCATATACCCTTATTATAAGGACCCAAAAGGTGAAAACATTTTCTAAAACCGGGAGTCGAGGATCGCGAGTAGATTGTGTATATATGTATATAAATAAATATATATATGGTTATAGTTTTCAAAACTATTAATCGAATAAGGGTTATTCGATAACTTTATATTATTTATTGAATATTATTTCGAATATTATTCGAGGGCTTATGACTCTTTTATATTATTATTGGATATTACTTGGATATTCATTTGAGGATGTATGACTCCTTTATTTTATGAATATTATTTATAATATTCATTCGAGGTATTATGACTCCGCTTATTACTGCAATATATTCTTTATTTTATTAAAGAATAAGGTGTCAATAATCAAACTTATTTTCGATTATTCAAATAAAGATAGTACTTTCGTATAAGTATATCTTTGGTTATTTAATACTCGTTTCAAGTATAAGTTTTAATACTTCTACTTCAATTATTTTTATAAAGATTATTCTTTATGGGAATATTATTTAAATAATAATATTCAGACATTTTCTAAATATACTGGGGACTGATTTACTTCATTAAATCAGCTTTACTCCAAACACTCTTTAAAGTGTTTTCGAGTCTTCAAAATGATTTTTAAAAGTTAGAGCGGATCCCAAAACTCATTTTTATATTTAAGATCTTCCTTTTTAAGGGGATTTAAATACTCGCTCAAAACCTGAGGGATCCGGCTCTGTGGTGTATTTTATATTCGCAACAAGGTTGCAGTTTTGGTAAATGAATTGATTACTTACCCAACGTTCGGGAAGTAAGTCCATCTATTGAGTCGGCATAAGCAACATGGGCTCAGTGGGCGTCCATGATAGTGTAAGTGGCTCAGTGGGAGTCCATCAAATGCATAAGTGGCTGAGTGGCAGTCCAGCATAAGGTCCTATTGAGACCAGGGTGATGACCAGTGGGGAATTCGTCCATCTACTAGTAGAAAAGGTTACTTATTGGTATCTTTGTCTGATCAGCAAGATATCAGGTTTATGCCAAAATTCTTTTCCTTTCCAAATTTATTGGATATTACAACTCTGTTTATACTTTACATGACAGAGGTTTTCAGGAAATGTATAAAGAAGATGTATATGTGGATATATATATATATATATATCAGAACTTAATGAAGTATATCATAACTTCATTTCCTTTAATAATATTTCAAAGATTTAATCTATTCAAATCTTGTCTTGTAGTCTCATCTGTGTGATGAACTGTTGAAAGCTCATTATACTTTGAACAGTGGTAGTTCAAGTAGCTTTATAAATGATATAAGTATAGTGAAGTATTTGGTAACTTCATCCCTTGTTTTTACTTATATCTAGTAAGTAATTATCTTACACAGGATAAAAGATTCTAGTAAGTATCCATTTAGATACTTATATTATTGTTATCACTATATATCATCTTG